>NW_005871395.1:171399-190257 GCF_000147115.1 Myotis lucifugus | reverse complement strand
GTTAGGAGCTTACCCCAAGTGATCCAGAGCTCTAGAGAGGTCTGGTCTAGGGCCCGAGCAACGAAGCCACCTAGAGCCTTCCTCTTTCCAAGTGTAGTCGTCCTCAGGAAGTAGAGCCTTCCTGACGCCCGCACTGGCAGGCTGTACTTCTGAGCGGGCTCAGTGAGCGTGCGGGCCCCCTCACCAGGTGGCACAGCCACAGAGGCCTCGCTGGTCACCAGACCCCAAGCATGGTCACAGCTGCAGAGCCTCGGGCTCCCCACCTCCACCACCATGGTCCTTCCATTCTCCAGGGCTTACTACACACCAGGTCCATGTGTACAAACACATCTCATCCTCACAACGACCCCGAGTCAGGTACTATTCCTATCCCCATTTAACCGATGAGGAGACCGTGAACAGAGGGCAAGTAACTGGCTCAGGTCACACATTAACGGAAGGAGCAGGATTTGAGCCCAGGCAGGTTGGCTCAAGTCCCAATCACTGTGCTGTACTCAGTCGTGGTGCTGGGTGAGACTGGACCAGAAGCTGGTATGTCCCTGCCTAGCCGGGGCCCCGAGGTCTGGAAGCTGCTCTTAGACTCAGTCTGGAGCCATCACCCCTGAAACCTCTGTCTAGCCGCCAGTTGCGATTTCTGTCAAGAACACCCCCATCAAAGCCCTTGGACACTCCCTGCCAGAAGACAACCGCTGTGCGCTGAAGACAGCACAGGCGCTGGTCCTGGCTCCTTCTCCAGCCCAGCCCACGCGCCCATGTTCCCACATCACTCCCTGAACACGGGGCTCAGCCTGGAATGCTGCCCCTCTGCCAGCCAGGCCTGCTCCTTCAGGTCCACCTGCACCTCCTCCTCCAGGAAGCTCTCCTTGACCGGCTCCATTCTGTTCCTTCTTGCTGCAACCCTGGCCCAGGTCCTCCAGCTCTGCAATTACTGTACCAAACTGCCAGTCTGTTCACTGGTCTGGGCTCACCACGTTATCAGTCTCCCAGGCAGTGCCCTCTATCTTTCCAAGGTAGGACCCAGCACCCGGCACGGTGCTCGGCATTTAGTGGGTGTTCAACATACACTTGTTGAATGAATATACAGACTAAAAGCATAACCACTGTCACACTGTTCTCCGCACAGCATTTGCCACTGTACTGATTCTCATGTATTACTGCCTTTGAGATGCAATAATTCACAGAAGTTAATTCCACTGACTTCTGCGTGAGGCCTGGGTTCAAACCCTGCCTCTGCACCCCCTGCCCCCTCCCTCCCCGAGTTCAGGTGAAGACACCAACCCCTTCGAGTTTCTCAGCCCTAAAACTGGAATACCACCTAACCTGAGCAGCTGTCCTAAGGATTAAACTGCTCACTAGTGCTGGCATACAGTAAGTGTCCAACAAAGAGGGACTGTGGCTGCTGCTACTGTCACTGTTGGCTCATTCTAGGGACTGTGTGGAGCAAGTGGTAGCCAAGTCCAGAGCTGTACCAGCCTATTGGAATTCCAGGGACATAAACACACAATTTCCCAGCTCCTTCCTTACAACCCACTGTGGGAACAGGGAACTGACAGGGAGCTCCCGACTCCAGCCCAGGCTTCACTGTTCAGAGAGATGAATCCAAACCCTCCTCCACTTCTCCCTGCTCCGTCCCCCACCGTACAGTGGACCCAGTTGCTGTATTTCCTCTCCCCATCCCCCCCACCCCCCATAGCAGGACAAGGGTCAGCAGACCTAGCCCCACGTCTCAGGACCAGCCGTAAGGGAGGCCATGAGAGAACGGGCCTGGTTCATTCTCTCCCAAGCTTTCCAGTCTGGGTACTGACCCAATGCCCTGGTTTCCCTGAAGAGCAACTCCAGGGTGCTCTCTCCCCCATCTGCCAATCCGGGCACCCCACTCCCCTCAGGGCACACAAGTGGCCTGTGTGGCTTTCTGGCTGTAATGGATCTACCCCGGCAGTTCGACCCTAGGTGTGGCCTGGGGCTGGTTTGGTTCAGAGTGCTCGAACCAGAGAAAAGACACCCAGGAGCCACCCTGCCCCTCACCTCTGGGGTTCTTCCAATGCCACCAAGAGTCAGGCCCTAAGGCCCGTGGGCCGTGGAGTGGAGTTAAACTAAAATGAAAGGAAAAGCTGGCCTCAGGGAGCTACTGAGAATGTGCCCGGAGAGAGATCCAGTGGGAAAAAGGCTGTCACCAGGGACCAGCAAGGAGTCCCCAAGGTGACCGCAGCCCGAGCAGGGGAGACTCCAGCCAGCAACTCCCCGCCCCGGCCGCCTCTGCCTGTGCCACTGAAGACTGAGGAGAGGCTGAAAACCTACAGCTTTCACAAGAAACACAGCCTCAACATGGTTCTTTTTGCTGAGCGGGAGTTATAGGTGATTCTTATTTTCTTAATTACATTTTTCTGTGTTCTCCAAATTCTTTACAATGAGCATGAGATACTTTCATCACTGGGGGGAAAGGGAGAAATGTTTATAAAGTGTCTTGAACAAAGAAAACTGAGGAATTTGCTGAAAGACATAGAGGAGGTAAAAGGCCTGCCCAGGTCCTAGCCTGGGGGCTTTCGGGAGCTGAGGACCCCTCGCTGCTCCAAGAGGCTGTGCGGGGAGGGCAGCTGTGACAGCACCAGGGGCCACACCAGGGCCCCTTCCAGCCCCTTCTCATCCCAGGACCTCAGGTGCTGTGGCTGCTGATGCCACCGATGCCCCTCCACTCTTCCTCTGGTCCCTCCCAGCTGCTTTCATTCACTCATTCAGCAAATATTTGTTAAGCACCTACCACCATGTGCCAGGCCACATTAGTCAAGAAACCAGCACAAATACACAACTGGGAAGGACGGCCAGGCTGTGGAGGACAGCGCCGAGCGCAGTGGCGGCACTCTCGGAGCACGCCCCTCCAGGATGGGTACTCAGGAAGGTGTTCCTGAGATGCGGCCTTTGACCCAGAGGCAGGTGAGTGGGGTGACAGGGCAACGGGGAAACAGATGGGAAAGGCCCCTCAAAGGGAGGAGGGCATGGACCCTCGGAGGGGTGGGAGCAAGGGCTGTGTGGCTGGCGTGCCAGGAAGGCAGGGAGGCTGGTCTAGTGGAGGCTGGCAATCCCTCGGGCCTCAAAGGGCAAGTGAAGGATAGGGGTTTATCCGAAGAGCAGCAGAGAGCCTAGGAGGGTTCTGAAGACGATGGACAGGTTCAGAGCTGCATTTGAAAAGAATTCCTCCGGCCACTGTGGAGGGCGGACTGGAGATCATTCAGCTGGACTCTGAGCCAGGGTTGCAAAGCTAGTGGGGGCACTGGCGGGAGGGAAAGGCCACCCCCGGATCCCCAGAATATTTTCCCATTGATTTTTAGAGAGTGGAAGGCTGAGGAGCCAGGCAGGAGAGCCTCTCCCAGAGCCGCATGCTCCCCTGGTGCCCACCTGTGCCCCACTGAGTTGAAGCGGCAGGGCAGGGCAGAAGAGCTCCATGGGCCCTGCCTGCTGACTCCCTGGCTCAGCCTCCCAGTGCTGTTCTGATCTTGGTGACTCCCAGCTAGACACACTCCTATCTGGGAGCACAAGTGGCACCTGGCACGGTTGGCAAGAGGCCAAGTGATTCGAACAGCCACATCCCTAGGCCTGACACCTCCATCCAAGCCCCTCAAACTTCTGACACACATCTCTAGGGACTATGGACCAGACTCGCTACTCACACCCTTTTCCCTCAATGTTCACAAAATAATCTCTCTAATCTCGGAGAGAGGAAGGCAGACAAGACTGAGTGCGCTGAGCACCCACACTGCCCTCTGAGGCAGCTCTGACCAATGCCTCCTGCCGGGCGTGGGGAGGGAGGCTGGTGGCAAAGAAAGGGCAGCGCACTGACAGGCGGCAGCCTGGTGAGAGGGAATGAAGCTGACCAACCCGGGAAAACAGGACACACAGTTGGAGGTGGAAGGCAGAGGGGTCAGCAGGGCTGAGTGACTTCTGAGCCTCCCCAAGGTCAGAGGGGTCCAGAAGAGCCCTCAGCGAAGCCAGGATCAGCCAGTTCGGCCCAGGAGAATCTGTGGCTCCTAAGCCCAAGCTTCCCCTGAAAGTGCTCATGCCTGTAACCTTGTAATTCCCCTCATAGGAAACTGGACTAGGCTGTTTGATGCAGTTACTTATAAAAATGAAATCAACTTTTATAAATATGAAAATTTTATAATAATGAAAACTAACAGAAATATCTCAATGTACAATAGTAGAGGAATGGTTAAATAAATGAGGGCACCTCCAGAAAATGGAGTATTATCCAGCCATGAAACTCATGTTTTCATAGAATATTTAGTAACGGTAGTGGAAAATAGCAGAATTCAATTATATAGCAAAAATCCTATAAAAATGACTAGAGAAAGAATGGAAGTTTCCATGTACGAATAGGGCAGTAGGTGAGTTACTGTTCCTATGTCACTGTCTGTCTTAAACTTTCTGTACTGAACATGTATCATCTCCATCTCACTTGACCTATCAGAGCATGTGGTGCATTGCGGAGTCCTTCCTCCGTTACGCCTTCTCCTCTATTGGCTCCAGGTTTTCCTCTGACCTCCCTGGCTGCTCCTGAGCAATCTTTTTGCTGGAGTCAGTGAGCAATTTCTTTCTGACCTCTTAGGGTCTCCTTCAATCTACACTCCTCCCTGCATGACCTTATGCTCATCTGTGGCTTTTGATACCTTCAATATACTGATGGCTCCTATCTATTTCTCCAGCTCAGATTCTCTGATATCTCCACATAGATGCCCAATAGTATCTCAAGTCTAACACATTCATACTGAGCCCTTGCCCTCGCGCCCCCGCCCCCACCCTCACCAACATCATTCCCATCTCAGTAAATGTCAATTCCAAGTTTCCAGTAACTCAGGCCAAAATGTTGGTGCCAACAAATCCTGTTGGCTCTGTCTTTAATAAATACCCAGATTCGAATCACTGCTCATCACTTTCACTGCTATGACCCTGGTCCAAGCCAACATCCTCTCTCTCTCTCTTTTTCTTGTTAATCCTCACCCAAGAATATTTTCCCATTGATTTTTAGAGAGTGGAAGGGAGGGGAGAGACACAGAGAGAAAACCATCGATGTGAGAGAGACACATCTTGGCTGCCTCCCGACCGGGGCTGGGGATCGAGCCTGCAACCAAGGTAAGTGCCCTTGATGGAATTGAACCCACAACCCATGCTTTCCAATCAATCATTAGTCTGGGTACTGACTAACCTGTACTGGTTTCTTGACAATTGTGGCCTGGCACATGGTGGTAGGTGCTTAACAATATTTGCTGAATGAGTGAATGAAAGCAGCTGGCAGTCTGCAGGCTGACACTCTAACTACTTAGCCAAACCGGCTGGGCTCTCTCTCTCTCTCTTTTTTTGTTGTTGTTAATCCTCACCCAAGGATGTTTTTTCTGTTGATTTTTACAGAGAGTGGAAAGGAGAGAGGGAGGGAGAGAGAGAGAAAAACATCAATGAGAGACACATTGATTGGCTGCCTCCTGCACATACCCCAACCGGGGCCAAGGATTGAACCTGCAACCCAGGTACATTATGTGCCCTTCAGTAGGATTTAAACCCACAATGCTTTGGTGCTCAGGCCGACATTCTAACCTCTGAACAAAACCAGCCAAGGCAAGCCAATATCATCTCTTGCCTGTATTATTGCAACAGCCTCCGAACTGGCTTCACCCTCCACCCTCCCCACCACAGTCAGAGTGATCCTTTTAAGTCAGATTCTGCCCCTTCTGTGATCAAATCCCTCCAGGAGCTTCCTGCCCATCTTTACACTGACCTGCCAGGCCTTCCCTCTCCCCTCCTGGTATACTCGGCCAGGCTGCTCTTGAACGATGCAGGCGCATTTGCCTCAGGGGCTTTGCAATTGTTTCCTCCAGCTGAAAATGTCCTACCTATTTACATGGCTGGCTGCCTCACCTCCTCAGGGTTTTGCTTAAACATGACAGTCAACCTGATCACAGGATTTAAAGTCAACCCAGCCCTCTCTCGGGCACTTCCATTTCCCTTCTCTGCTTCAGTTTTCTCTGTAGCTCTTACCACTATCTGGAATAGGATGCACGCATGCATGTATACATATGTATATGCACACATGTATAAAACATACGTGTGTGTATGTGTGTGTATACATATATATGAATTTTTAAAACTAATTTGTTTACTATTTCTGTCTCCCCAAAAGGATATAAACCCCACCAGGCAGAGATTTTCATGTTAGATTCATACTGATCCTCAAGACAGAGGACAACTGGCAGACAGTAAATTTGCTGGACAAATGAATAATTTTTATAACTGGAAAAAAGATTTCCATTCATGGACCTGCCCCATAGAGATCACCTGTCCTCAGGTTTCAGTTGTCCAGGGCGCCCAGCTGCTCTCAGCCCATCCCAGTCAGACAAGGGGCTCATCGGGATGACAGTTAACAGGCAGAGCCGTGAGCAGGGGGCGCAGGAGTCCAGGCAGTGCCTGCCAGGGGAGCTGGGGGAGGTAGCTCATTTGTCTTGGCTTCCTTTCCCCCTGGGAGGGGTGCTGGCTGCTTCTGCCCCACTTTGACTCTGCAGTTGCTTACTGAGCAGACCCCACGAGCAGTGCGCAGGAGGGGCTCGGGTCACTCACAGGACGTGGCTCTGCAGGCCAGGGTGGGGGGTTGGCAGCTAATCCTCGAGAGCCTTTAATGTTTACACTCCAGTCAGGGAGGAAGATAAGACCAGCACCTGCACGACTGTGACTGCGGGAAAGGCTGTACACAAACAGGGGAAGGGAGGAGGGAGGCCGAGTCCTGAGGAGGAGGAAATGGCCTCTGCTGGAGGCCTCAAAGGTTCAAGGCCAAGGAGAGCTGGGTCATCCAGAAATGACCTTACAAGTAAAATATGCTCATTAGAGAAAAAAGGGTTCAGAGAAAAAAATAAAATCAGGAAGTGGTTTTATTTTATATACAGACTAAGGGGTAGGAAGGGGGAAATGCAGACTCCTAGCCCCGGAGAGGTGGTGGCAGGTCTAGAGCAGGCTGGGGAAGCAGGTCACAGCCACACACACACAGAGGCTCCCATGACTCTTTTTACGTGGGGCCTACTCCAATTCTGCTTGAACCAAACAGCACACAGCGTTCTGTGTGCCAGGCATGACTGTAAGCTCCTCACATAGCCATCACAAGTGAGGAGCAGGTACTAGTATCACCTCCATTTTCAGAGGACAAAACCAGAGCAAGGAAGAGGGAAGTAAGTTGCATGACCGCTGGAGCCTGGATGCAGAGCCAGGAGCTGTCTGCCTTCAGGGTGGAGGAGCTCCATGCTACGGCCTCTCACTTCCATTCCTGAACCCCTAATGCTACAAAGTGTCCGTATCCTGGAGAGTGGACCCTTCCTAGTCCCGTCCTCCCTTACCTCTGGGCACCCAGGCTCAGCCTGCACCACCTTCCTCCCAAAGCCACCCCCCCAGGTGAAACCTCTGTTACTGCAGCATGTGTCATTGGACAGCTTCCCGACCACTCCTCTCCCTCAGTCTATCACTCACTCTTCATGTGTGGCCTCTAGAACCCCAATAACCAAGATGAAGCGGAAGTGTCGGAATGGCAATACTTTAAATCCAAAAAGCCTATCTCCTATCTTTTCTCCTACGTCACTGAGAGGCCAAAGTGTCACCTAGGCGCCATCTGTTTAACCCTTGGATAAGACGATTCAGCAGATCAGAGCCCCTGCCCAGGCTCTGCTGCAGTCCAGGTGAGAGGACAGGGAGAGGGCTGCATGCCAAGTACACTCCCAGCCCTGCCAGCACCAGGCTGTGCCCCTCTGGGCAACCTCTAACCTCTCTGTGGCTCATTCTCCCATCTGAGATGGGATTAATATCCACATGCCTTCCCTAAGGCAAGCAGCAAGGCTCAGATGACAGAGTAAATGTGAAAAACATCTGTATTATATAATTCACACACCAAAATATTAATGATGAATATTTCTTAGGGATAATTTTTATTTCTTCTCTTATTGCTTATCTGATTTTCCTAAATTTCCTATAATGAACATGTGCTGTGTTTAGTAAGCAAAAAGTCTGAAAGCATGATACAAACATGAGACATCATTAGTTTAGAACAGGGGTCCTCAAACTTTTTAAACAGGGGGCCAGTTCACTGTCCCTCAGACCGTTGGAGGGCCGGACTATAGTTTAAAAAAAAACTATGAACAAATTCCTATGCACACTACACACATCTTATTTTGAAGTAAAAAAACAAAACGGGAACAAATACAATATTTGTATTTGCATGTGGCCCGCGGGCCGTAGTTTGAGGACCCCTGGTTTAGAAAGTAGCAAGCAGCAGCAGCAGAAGCCGAAGACGCCGCCTCTCTCAGGATGCGGCATCCTGGCCCGTGGTGTCACGGCGTTCCCTGCAGACCTCCAGAGCAGCGGGCAGCTCAGGCAGGACGCCGCACACAGCGAGTGGGTGGGCTGCACATCTGCCTGGTGCCCACTGTAACAACACAGACTAGAACACATCTGCCCCGCAGCAGCTGTGGAGCGCTCGCCGCCTGGACTGGGAGGGTGGGAAGGAGGAGAGAGAGGAGGGGAGATGGGCGGTTTTCCGTGCCTGCAGCAGTCTTTCTTTCATAAGACTGAGCAGAAGAGAGAGCCTCCTCCCAACACTGCTCGCTGTCTCCCTCGCCAAAGCTCTGGTTCCCCTCGAGTGAAACTGGCTCAGGAGCGAGCAGCTCACCTGGTGTTGGCTCTCAGTCTCAGTATTTGCTTTCTGCTCTCCCTTTCCTTGCCAGGTGCACGCCTATCTGGTTGCTCTCTGAGGTCCCTGATAAGGGCCTAGTCAACAAATACTTGAAAAGCATGAAGTCCCCCAAAGAGGGACGGGCGAACCAGAGGTGAGGGAGAGAAAGGACAAACGAGAGAATTCAACCTCAGGGAGCCCAGAGCAGCTTCTGAAACATCAAAGCACCGTGGAGTCAGAGAATCGGCCCAGGCCTCACCTTCCATCCTCATTCGGCGCTGCCAGGAGCGGCTCCTGAGTGTGTGCCAACACGACAGCCTGCGAGAGCTCAGTGAGGAAGCTGGTCCCAGCTGCCCTGGCGCCTCAGGACCCAGGGCTGGCCAGGAGGGTGTGCGGGAGCGGCGGGGAATTGCCGAGACTGGCGTGACTTAGTGATGACTTGGCGGATTCGTTTAGAAAGCGGAAGGCCTTACACGTCGGGTCATGTCAGCTCCCAGTCTGGATTTCAGCCCCATCTGGCAGGAGGGCGATGGGGCTCCCGCAAAAGAATCAAGGTAAAGCCCAGCCACTGCTCCAAGGTGCTACTGGAAACACTGCTTTCCTGCGGAGGTCCCCCTCTGCAGGGATCCTTCTGCCCTGCCTACCTGGCTGCCAGTGCAGTGGGTGTGTGGGTGGGTCCTCCAAGATGCACTGCAGGAGGAGGTAGAACTCCCGGAACCCCCTCAGGGCCCACCCGGCACTGCCTGCTCCTGGCCAGGCCACTTTGGCCCTGGCCCCAAGTTCAGCCCCGTACCCTGCAGGCCCGTGAACGTGGGACAGACTCTCCCGGACTCTCAACTCTACAGCAAGAGGACAACGTGGCTTTAACAGACCATGTCCTGACTGAGCCAGAGCCTGTGCTTCCTCAGAACTGCTCCTGGGAAGCACACAGGGTGGCATGAGGTGCTCAGTGCTCCTGCCCTTGGGGAGAGATGCTAACCAGGAAAATGACAGGCTGGTGGGCCGGTCGCCAGCGCAGAGGGCTGGCAGGGCAGTCCTGGAGTGCCGTGTCGCCACCATGGCCTCCTTGCTGGCTGCCTCCTCGAGAACCTCACCCAAATCCTGGGGCGTGAGCGCACGCAGGCGGTAACGCCCCACCCACAGCGATCTGCTTGGCAAGGCTCTGCACACCTTTCCCCCATGAAGGCTTCCAGTCTCTCTCCGTGCCCCCAGGGACCCAGGCAGGCTCAGGCAGTACCTTCTCCATCCACCTGATTGCCCTCAGGACTCATGGGCCAACTTGGGGATCCTAGGCACTGACCCTAACCCAGGCCACGGCCAGGTACGTGAGGCCTGCACTTCCCTGTCTGGACAGGCGGGGGCTGGAACAGCGCCAGCAGCTAGCCTTTAAAAAAAATTTTTTTTTTAAATTATTGTCTAAAGTTTTACATATGTCTTCTTTTTCCCCAATTGACACCCTCTCCCCCCGCCATTCCCACCCTGGGCAAGCCCCCACCGCCCCAGTGCCTGTGTCCATTGGATATGCTAATATGCATGCATGTAAGTCCTTTGGCAGCTCGCCTTTGTAACATCCGCACGAAAGTACTTATTCCAAAGGTGGCTGAGCAGCGTCCAACACCCGCCTACCAGTTGCCTGAGGCGCCCAGCCTTCCTAGGAACAGCCTGCCACATGCAGGAGAGCAACGTGGGTGAGAGAGGTACCTCTCTCTTCCCTTTCACCTTAGATCCCTCAGGGCTGGTGTTCTGCTGGGTTTTCAGCACTGGTACGTAGTGGTTGGTGCCACCATAGTGATGACCAGCCACCTCGGAGGAGGCAGACTGGCAAAAGGGCAAGTGTAGGACTTTGGCCCAAAGAGAACTGGGTTTGAATCCTAGCTTTGCTACTTACCAGCTGAGTGGCCTTGGGCAAATTGCTTCACCTCTCTGAGCGTCTATTTCCTTATATGTACAAGGGTTCAGCCCAGGGAGATGACATAACTTATCTACAAGTCATGGGGAGAGATGGTTGTAGAGCTAGGTCCCAAATCCCATTTCCTGGCTCACAGCTTTTTTGACTACATCAGCGATTTTCAACCAGTGTGCTATAAGAAATTTTAAAACATGCAATACCTGACTACTTAGTTAGGAGCACTGACCTCTCTTCCCTTAGATTTCCAAATAAAAAAATGACAACAGCCAGCAAACAATAGCCATCAGACGTGAATCAATAAAAATTATACCTATTTTATTTTTCAGATTAGCAAAAAATCTATTTTTTGGTGTGCCGCAGAAACTAATTATACCAGTTTATGTGTGCCGTGAGATGAAAAGGGTTGAACATCACTGGCCTACATCAAGATGTTTCTCAATAGCAGGTACAAATGACAGAGAAATAGTCTCTTTTCCAAAATGGCTGTCAGCTATCCTAAAAGTCAGTGAAGAAGAGCTCCTTCCAAAGTTCTCTGCTTTCAAAACCTAACCAACCAACCAACACCACCAACAAAAACCCCAAAGTTCTCTGCCTTAAACGAAAGCAGTCCTCACGGACACCAACGTAACCAGGTGATTACAGTCAGTATCATCTTTACTGGGGCCAACTGGCACCATCAGCTTCCTGGTGTGAAGCAACAGGAAGCACTCATCACCCTTGTAAGCTCCCACCAAAAATGTTAACGTAAATCTAATCACAAGGAAACACTCCTACAAGCATGGACTGTGGACAATTTATGACACAATGCCAAGGAAATGTAACAGCCCTGGCCAGTGTGGCTCAGTTGGTTGAGCATCCTCCCATGCACCAACAGGTCGCCGATTCAATTCCCAGACAGGGCACATGCCCGGATTGCAGGCTTGATCCCCAGTAGGGGGAGTGCAGGAGGCAGCCGATGGATGTTTCTCTCATCCTATTTCTCTCTTTTTCTTTTTCCTTCTCCCCTCTCTAAAAAAAATCAATAAAAACATAATTAGAAAGAAAGAAAAAAAATGTAACTGTTAGCAAGGAAATACAAAAGTTCAAAGTAGCATTCTTTCAACTTTTCTGTAGCTTTGGCATTTTAAAAAAATGTTTATTGATTTTAGAGAGCATAACACTGATGTAAGAAACATTAATCATTTGCCTCCCATATACACTCCAACCAGGGATCAAACCCGCAACCTAGGTATGTGCCCTGACTGGGAATCAAACCCACAACCTTTTGGTGTATAGGACAAAGCTCCAACCAACCGAGCCACCCGACTAGCGCAGCTTTGGCCTTTGGGTTAGATAAACAACAGAAAGAAAAAAGGCTGTTTGGCCCTCAGTTCACCACCTGGCTATGAGCCAACAAGGACTCAGCTGTATCATGTTTGATTTTTCTCCCCAGTGCCCAGAGTATAACAATCCAAGCTCCCATGCCCACTGCTCAAGGCATGGCACAATAGGGATCTCAGCGTTTTCTAAGCTCATCTTCCACAGAACTCTACAACCTGAACCATCTTGTCAGCACAGTGATTTACACAGTGCTTCCCAACAGCCACTGCCAGCCATTTATTCAGCCAGTAACTTCCATGGAGCACCTCCAGGGGTCAGGTGCCAAGCTGGTTCCACAGACATTGTGACGGATATGACACAGCGGCTGCCCTGCGGAGCTCACCTTATAGGTTACCTTTCAACACTTGGCTTTCCTCAAATCCTGCCTTATGACCTCTTTACAAGTATTTCCATGCAAGACTTCTTTTCCAACTTTTCTTAGGAAATTGATGTTTTACTGAATCTCAAATTCAGAGAAACATCCCAAATATTGACAAATTGGGAAAATGGGAAAAGGTATAATCTTCTGGTGAGAATTAAAGCTTAACAATCAAACCTTAGAGATGTTATTGGCTTCAAGGAATCCACTACTAGTAACTTCACGTCAAAGCAAGAATAAAAAATTAACATGCAGAGTTGAAGGTCAAGGCTGACGTTTCTGGGAATCAGGACACGAGTGCCACAATCTGATCAAGTCTTACTTGTAGCCATTGCCGTGTTGTAAGTGTGTGTTCATGACCCTGTCTGCTGCTAATGGTGAGTCATTCTTGCAAATATATGTTAATATATTAATATATATAGTATATAGAAATCCTACAAGTAGAATTCTAGGAAGTTTAGAAACAAGTCAAACTGGCAATTCTGACACGTGATTCTATACAGTGCTGTTAACTTTCTTAGGAGATACACTTGTTAGATTATTCAAACACTACCCAATAATGTTCACTGGAATCTTCTAGCATTTGACTATTTGATACAGGAGAAATGGGAAAAAAAAAGTGAGTATTGTGGAATTCTAGCACATAAAATCAGAAACTGATCTTAATCTGAATTAGCAAAAGCAGTGCCCTGATGCCCTGGCCAGTGTGGCTCAGTTGGTTGGGCACCGTCCCACGCACCAAAAGGTTGCTGGTTCAATTCCTGGTTAGGGCACATGCCTAGGTTGCAGGTTCAATCCCCCATTGGGGGGCATGCAGGAAGCAGCCCAATGATGTTTCACTCTCACGCTGATGTTTCTCTCTCTCTCTCTCAAAAAATTAATAAAATTTTAAAATAAATAATTAGTATTGGTTAGTAAAGGCAACAGCTAAACCAAAATTGGGGCAAAGGAAGTGTTTTCATCACTAAAGAAGAAAATGAACTTATTCAAAGTAACTATACCTCGATGTCCATGTTGAAAATAGTTCTGGATACACGCTTTATTTATTTATTTTTTTTTAAAATATATTTTATTGATTTTTTACAGAGAGGAAGGGAGAGAGATAGAGAGTTAGAAACATCGATGAGAGAGAAACATCGATCAGCTGCCTCCTGCACATCTCCCACTGGGGATGTGCCCGCAACCCAGGTACATGCCCTTGACCGGAATCGAACCCGGGACCCTTCAATCCACAGGCCGACGCTCCATCTACTGAGCCAAACCGGTTTCGGCTGGATACACGCTTTAACTATTCAATCAACATCAAGTCAAAAAGAAAGGAATTTTTCTACATCTGGAGTATTTGTCATGGAACCAAGATCAAGATCATTAGAAAGGGCAATTAATGTTTTGTGTATTTTACAATTTTATTTTAGATCCACACAAAATTGATTTTTTAAAAAAATCCTCACCTGAGGATATATTTTTTAGAGTAGAAGGGAGGAAGGGGGGAGGAGAGGGAGAGAGAGAGAGAGAGATATCCTTGCAAGAGAGAGACATCAACCGGTTGCTTCCCACACTCCCCCAACAAGGGCTAGGGATTGAGTTTGTAACCAAGTTACACAGCCTTGACCAGGAATTGAATCTGCGAACCTTTGGTCCACGGCCTGGTGCTCTAACCATGAGCCAAGTCGGCCAAGGCTGACCAATGGATTTTTTACACAAGAAAATGGCAATTCAATAAAGTGAACAAATTGTTATGAAACAATAGAAACAACTAAAATGGAAAAAACTTTTTTATAAGAACCTTGACTTATGCTTTATATCTTTTATAAAATTAACTAAAAATGGATACATCTAAATGTAAAATTAAAAATTATAAACTTTTTAAAAGAAAACATGGGAAATTCTTTGTGAACTTGGGTTAGGCAAAAGGTTCTTAGAAATATATAAGAAACAGGATTCATTAAAATTTTTTTGATAGCCAAGCCAGTGTGGCTCAGTGGTTGAGTGTTGACCCATGAACCAAGGTTCAATTCCCAGTCAGGGCACATGCCCAGTTGTGGGCCTGATCCCCAGTGGGGGTCATGCAGGAGGCTGCCAATCGACATCTATCTCTCTCATTGGTATTTCTATCTATCCCTCTCTCAAATCAATAAAAACATATTAAAATTTTAAAAAATAAATTGGATATCATCAAAATTGACTTCTCTTTGAAAGGCACATTAAGAGAATGAAAAGACAAGCTACTCACTGAGAACGTACTTGCAAATCGCATATCTGACAAAAGATTTGTGTCTAAGATATATAAAGAACTCCCCACACTTAGCAGTAAGAAAACAAACATCCCAATTAAGAAATAGACAAAAGATCTGAACAGATACTTCACCAGAGAAAATATACAGATGACAAATAAACACATGAAAATGATGTGCAACATCCTTAGTCATTAGGGAAAAACACCTATAGAATGGCCAAAACAAAACAAAAACTGACAACCGCGCATGCGAACAGGGCCGTGGAGAAGCTGGAACTCGCGTACACTGATGGTGGGGATGCACAGCACAGCCACTGTAGGAAACAGCTTGGCAGGTAACCTTATTCTTACCATACACCCAGCGATCCCACTCTTAGGGATTTACCTAAGTGAAATGAAAACCTATGTTTCAACCAGCAAATGAATGTTATTCAAAATTGCCAAAGCCCAGAAACAACCTAAATGTGCTTCAAATGAAAGTTGTGGCCCATCCTTACATTAGAATACTTACTAACAGAAAGGCACAAACACTGATACATGCAGCAACAACGGATGGGTACAGTCTATACATTGTGCTAAGTGAGACTCAAACGGCTATGACTCCATTTCTATAACATTCTAGAAAGAGCAAAACTACAGGAACAGAATAAGTAATGGGTTAATGATAAGGTGAGGTTTGACTACAAAGGAGTAGCACAAGGGAATGTCATCTTTAGGGGGTGATAGCACAGTTCTTTATATGAATTATTTATCTGGCGATGATTAATGACTATGAATTTGCCAAAACTCAGAACTGCACACCAAAAAGGATGAATTTTAGTGTCTGGAAATTTAAAAATAAAGATCTTAAATGTCACATTAAGAATAACTTTTACATATTAAATATTTGTGGCATTATCCTTAAAACATTAAATGATTTTTATTAGGCATTCATTTTTTTAAATAAATATTTTTTTATTGATTTCAGAGAGAAAAGAAGAGGGAGAGATAGAAACATCAATGATAAGAAAGAATCATTGATTGTCTGCCTCCTGCACGCCCTACACTGGGGATCAAGCCCGCAACCTGGGCATGTGACCTGATCGGGAATCGACCTTCTGGTTCATAGGTCAACACTCAACCACTGAGCCACACTGGCCAGACAAGCATTAATTTTGTTAATGTTCTCTTTCTTTAACATTTTCTACTATCAAATATCTATACCAGGTGGAGGTCATTTATACATGTTAATAAAACATATAATCTTGTCACAATATATTGTTCCCAAATAATAATAAACCATGCATTTACTATTATATATATGTATTTTTTTCTTTTACAAGAAAACCTCTGAAACTTTTATCATAGAAAAAATAATTCACAGTTTATCATGGTCTCTCATTTTTATTTAAAAACCCATAAATACAGTGTTACAAAAGATATGACTTTGGGAATTCCCGGGAAATTCTATGCCTTTTCCCAAAATTCTGAAAGCCAGTAAGTGCCGGGAATTTGGCAGCACCAGTCTTGACACTGTCCCAGGCAGCCTTTACTAAGACCCGCATGGCAATCTTCCACCACCTCCAGCCAGAGCCCCCTTCAATTACATCGTTTAGGGATTGATTTGGGAACCTGTGCAACAGCACTGACTAGACTGCTTCAGGGAGATGCCAAAAAGAGCGAGTGAGAGACTGCCCTTGAGGAGGTGGGCGTAGAGAGCTGTGTGGGGGAGGCCGCACAAGAAGTGGACACTTCAGAGGGAGAAATGTTCCAATCGGGAGAAGCGGGGTGAGTTTGGAGTAGGTGTAACGGCCTTTCTTTCAGCTGGGCCGGAGGCTGGGAAGGGCACATCCAGGCAAGCCAAGGAGTGCACGTCTGGGAACGGCAAGCTGTCCCTTTGGCTGGGGCATCCCATTCTCTGAAGGACAGATGAGGCAACCAGGCACAGCCTTGGTGTCCTAGTTCCTAAGGGTGGACTCAATTCTGTGGCAAGGGGGAGGGCAGAAGCAGAGAGGAGCGTTGGTTCCAATGCTTGTAAGAGCAGAGAGAGGCAGCGCACCACTGAGGGCTTCTGAAACAGCAGGGAGAGAAGCTGAGGGTCTGAAATCACATCCCTCATCCCTTCAAATCTCTACACTGTTCCCTGAACTTCCAGCACAACGGCCTATCTCCCTCTGGGCCTTGGTATAGTCTGTTCCTTCCACCTGGGACTTCACCCCTTTCTTAACCTGACTAACCCTCCTCGTCCTCAAATCTCAGCTTACATTTTACTTACAGTCCTGGATTTCCCAAGCATCACCCTATCCACACTTCCTTGCTATTGCAGTTTACTACATATTTATTCAGGGATGCGCTATTTGCTTGCTTGCCCGATCACAGGGGTATAATGCTCTCATGGTGGGAGTGTGCAGTCTGCATTAACTCAATCGCATGGTGAGCCATGAAGTCTTCCATTATGTCCCACCACAAAACATCACCAGCCACCCACCACATTCACTCGCAGACGCCGCTTACATCTTCTTTCTGGGTAGACGTGTGTGCACCTCTAGACCCAGCTCTGCAAACCACCCAAGTCTCTGAAAGGAGGGACCCAGTTTCACTCTTCACTAAACGAACACCAACCTCTCTCGCCTCCTCATTGTTTATAGAGTATCCTGAGCTACAAAAAATGTCTTCTGGTCTGTCTTCCTCACAGGGCTATGAGGACCACACTAGAAAACAGCTGGGAAGATGTTTTACTTATTTATTTTTTATGTGTGTTTTTTAAAAAATGATTTTAGAGCAAGAGGAAGGGAGAGGGGGAGAGAGAGAAACATTGATTGGTTGCCTCCTGGACACATCCAGATTGGGAATCGAACCTGCAACCTGAGTATGTGCCCTGACTGGCAAACTTTCGGTGCACAGGATAATGCTCAACCAACTGAGCCACATCGGCCAGAGTGGGAAGATGTTTCAAACACCACAGTTCACTTGACAAATCTAAGGCATTTAAATGTCTAGTTACATGAATGTTTGCTGGAAAATTATTGGTTAAACTTTATGTACATCATATGAACAACAAAATAAGTTTTTTTAAAAAAGAATATAGCCTGGCAGGCATGGCTCAGTGGTTGAGTGTCGACCTATGAACCAGAAGGTCATGGTTTGATTGTCAGGGCACATGCCCAGGTTGCAGGCTTGATCCCCAGTGTGGGGCGTGCAGGAGGCAGCCGATCAATGATTCTCTCTCATCACTGATGTTTCTCTCTCTCTCTCCCTCTCCTTTCCTCTCTGAAATCAATAAAAATATTATATATATTTCTTTTAAATATATTTTATTGATTTTTTACAGAGAGGAAGGGAGAGAGATAGAGAACCAGAAGGTCATGGTTTGATTGTCAGGGCACATGCCCAGGTTGCAGGCTTGATCCCCAGTGTGGGGCGTGCAGGATGCCCTTGACCGGAATCGAACCTGGGACCCTTCAGTCCGCAGGCCGACGCTCTATCCACTGAGCCAAACCGGTTAGGGCTATATTTTTAAAAATTTTAAAGGAATACAGTGTCAACTATCTTTTAATAAAAAATAAATGAATTTTAACAATAGCCTTAAAATATAATTAGCCTATATTCTAATATATATACCTTTAATAATAAAAAAAGAATGCAATAGATCTGTATGTGGTGATGTGGAAAAATTTTCAATATATACTTAAGTGAAAAGAGCTAGGGTCAAAACAATTCACTGTGCTCCCCACTCCACAGGGAACAGGAGTAAGAAGAGGAAAAATATATACACGTGAGTATGTGCATGGAATAATTTTGGAAGAATATACAGAAAACTGATCCCCATCACCTTCACAACCCTGAGGAATGGGGCTAGTGATCCCATGTCCAATCAGACCCTTTTTGTCAAATAACTTTCTCATCTATCGAGTGCTACTAGTCTATTAATAAACATCCTATATAATAATAGACAAACATGGTAATTGACCGTACCTTTGCTATGCCTCCCATTGGCTAATCAGTACGATATGCAAATTAACTGCCAACAAAGATGGCGGCTAATTTGCATAGTGCAGGCAGGGCGGGCCAGCGCGAGCCACCATCCGGGCCCCCGTGTGCCGCCTAAGCCCCGTCGCCAGCTGGGACCCCCCGTGTGTGGCCCTGCGCGGCAGGGACCCCCCTTCACCACCTCCTGTCCCACCCTTTCACACTTACACCATATCCCCGACATGTGCTCAGCCTTGAGTTGTTCGATCTGTGGACAAGTATGTAGGTTTCACTATTCTCTCTTCCTATGTACTTAAACGTCTTCAGTTAAAAAG
>NW_005871395.1:123129-171299 GCF_000147115.1 Myotis lucifugus | reverse complement strand
GGACCCCCCCCCCCCCCCCCGTTTGCGGTCCTGCCGGACTAGACCCCGTGTGCAGCCCTAGACGGGCAGGACCCCGTGTGTGACCCTGGGTGGCGGGACCCCGTGTGCGGCCCTGGGCGGCGGGACCCTGTGTGCAGCCCTGGGCGCGGGGCTTGGTGGCGCGATCGGCCCGAGGAAGCCCTATTCTTGCAGGAATCTTCCTGCAACGGGCTTCTAGTCCTATATAATATAAGCCTAATATGCAAATTGACGGAACGGCAGAATGACCAATCACTATGACATACACTGACCACCAGGGGGCAGACGGTCAACGCAGGAGCTGCCCCCTGGTGGTCAGTGCACGCCACAGGGGGAGTGCCACTCAGCCAGAAGCCAGGCTCATGGCTGGTGAGCACAGTCGCCGTGGCAGGAACCTCTCCCCTCTGCTGCAGTGGCAGCGGTAAAGAGCAGCGAGCCGAGTGGTAAGGAGCACTGAGCAGGCGAGCGGTAAGGAGCGAGGGATCCTGGACTATGAAAGGGCGCAGGCTGGGCTGAGGGGACCCCACCACCACCACCCCAGTGCATGAATTTTGTGCACCGGGCCTCTAGTTTTAACATAAAAATAAGCTAAAACGAGGGGCTAAGCTTGTACCACCTCCAGAGTCCTCCCCCACTGCCTAGAGTTCATCCTGAGGGTAACCTGAAGGCAGCCTGTTTAAACCTGGGCTTAGGCCCCGGAAGTCATCAGATTCTGTAACAGGCTGGAGGCAGAAGTGGAAGAGATGAAAATCGCCAGTGAACTCACTCAGAGCATCCCCTGGGGCCTTGTAAGGAACAACAACTGATGCAACTCTACCTTTTGTCTGGAGGTGTAAAGCTGAGAGCTGACAGCCTAGGGCCAAAGCAGGAGCTAGGGGTCAGGACCACTGGCAGGTCAATGCTGCCCACCCTGAGCTGGGCCTGGGAGAGGCCTGGCTTTCCCGCCTCCCTACGAATATGCAAACCCAAAGTTGGGAGACGCAGCCCAAGGGAGAAGGCAGAAGGACGAGGGCCTGTAGGGGCTGCTAGTCTTCCAGCTCGAAGAGCTCCACACAGCACATGGCAGGGCTCCCGGGGCCAGAAAGAACCACATGCACCTCCCTTTTTCCTCTCCTGCCACCTCCACCTGCTCATCCCCCAACACTTCCTGTACCAATCAGTGGGACACCATCCTCTAGTCACATGCTGAAAGGCCAATGTCATCTGGTGGCCCCTCACGAGTTTCTTTTCAACCACCCACTGTTCCCTTTCCCTGACCTTGTGGCGATCCTGGCTCGGGCCCTGCCCACCCCTCACCTGAACCTGCCTCTAGACCAGTGGTTCTCAACCTTCTGGCCCTTTAAATACAGTTCCTCATGTTGTGACCCAACCATAGAATTATTTTCGTTGCTACTGCATAACTGTAATGTTGCTACTGTTATGAATCGTAATGTAAATATCTGATATGCAGGATGATCTTAGGTGACCCCTGTGAAAGGGTCGTTCGACCGCCAAAGGGGTCTCGACCCACAGGTTGAGAACCACTGCTCTAGACACTTCCTTGCCCCAGTCCAGCCTCCCTACTCCTGCTGGTGACATTCCTAAGCCTAGACATGATCCGTCGGACCCCTGCAGCTCCAGTGCCCAAATAAAATCCAACTCCTCAATGTGTCATCCAAGGCCTTCCACACTCTGGCCCCAACCTCAGTCCAGCCACAGTGGGTAGGAGCAGTAGTAATAACAATTCAACGTACCAAGTGCCCACCTCCTAATCCCGGTAACAACCAGGATTACCTTTTGACAGACAAGAAAACTGAGCACAGGAGGGTTAAGTAACTTGCTCAGCGTCACAGTCCAACCTCATAAGGAATGTACTGGGTTAGAACTAACAACCTTTTAACCCTTCTGTCTTCCCTAAAAGATTAAACCCTAAGGGCTGGGATATACCTTTTTTTTCAAATTGTTGTAGCAAGCTCTCCACTGCCTCACTGACTTCTCAAAAGGAACTGGGTGAGGGTACAGACGGAGAGAGGGCAATAGGGATTCCTAAGATGGAAAGCAAAGATACTGTGGGTCACATAAATTGTTCCTAAAATTCTTCTTGAGTTCCAAGAAGGAATACCAACGTTAATGGCATGAAAATTGTATAAAAAGCAGAAGCTGTATTTTTTTTCTTACATATGAGTAACTATAGCATCCTGAGACTCCTGATTAATCAATGCAGATAAAACGCTCAGACCTACTTTATGAGACCCGGAGAAGGATTTTACTGCTCTAATGGCTGCATTTCACGACGAGCTGCCAGGGACAGCACATTGTAGCAGATGCCAGGTCCTGGTCAGGAACACCCCTCCTGATGACGACCCCACTCCTGAGCAGTGTCTCCTGGCAGTGCCATGGCAAGTCCAGGAACAGGACGCACTCCTGCCACTAGCCTCTCACTGCCCATGGGCCTGGCACCTGGCTCTTCAAACGGGTGGCTCCCATCCCAGAGGCTCCCACTAAGCTGACAGCTGTTCCCACTTCCTCAGGTTCTAAGGGCTATTCCTGGGGTGAGAAGGAAGGGGCAAAAACAACCCAACGACAATGACGATAAAAGAGAGAGCAGGAGAGGGCACAGAGGAACTAAATGGGTAAAGTTTGGAGGCTGCTCCGATGACCTCCCGGCAGGTGTGCAAGGCACTTTCTCATGCCTTCCTCCACTTCCTCTACCATCCTCACTTTGCCCTGTACTTGTTTACTTGTCTATGGCTCTCCTCTGGAATGGGCACTCCTTGACTAGTCCCAATAACTCGCTAAACTAATGCTGAATGAATGGTGGCAGCCCTTGTAAACTGTTTACCCCATATCGACCCCCCCTTCTCCCTTAGTTAGAAAATCCCAATTTTATTTCCGGCAGTCATGTGGATGGCTGCCATTCTGCAGCGATGGGAGGCCAATATGAGAAGAGGAAACTACTGGGTGGCACTTCCAGGAAAGGTCCTTGAGAAGGAGACAAACAGCCAGCATTCGTCCTTTTTGTCTCTCCCCCTTATTCCTGGAAACCTGACAGGACAGCTAGAGCTCAGGAGCCATCTCAGACCATGACACGACCCAAGGGTGGCAGGCAGAGCAGAGGGGCCAGCTCTTAACTGTCTTCCCAGATGTCTGTTAAACACCTACAGAGAATAAACTCTGTCGGGTTAAGCCACTGCTATTTCTTCTGGTCTCTGCTTACTAACTGCCAAATGTAATTTCCAACTGATTCATGAATAAGCCAATTAAACTTGGTTTTCTTAAATTATGCATTGATGACTTATAGTTCGAAGGTCAGTCACCAACTCTAACCTCTGGCCCTTGTAATATAATGATACTTTGCCATTAATTAGGGACATCGGGAAGAGCGACAGCAATACAAGGAAGAGGTAGTAAAAGGTGGACAAAATGAGGATAATGATGATGATGAGGGATGAAGGCAAGAAGGGACAGGAAAACTGGGAGCAGAGAAGAGAGGCGATGTGGGGGGAAGGCAGGGTAGGAATGCAGGGCAAAGGGTGCCAGAACAAAGGAAAGGGGAGCCGAGGGGCAGGGTAGAGACCACGGAGAGACAGAGCAGGGAGAGAGGGCGAGGGAAGGGGGCAGGGCGCGCTGCGGCACAGTGACAGGAGCATCGCTGCAGGCGGGGCACTGTGCCAGGCCTCTGTGGCTCTGAGCCATTAAATAACTTTCCCTCACAGAAAGTGGTTAGAGACAGAAGACTTTCTTGAATGGGAGGAAGGGGCCATCATCCTCCCCTCTCTCTTTATTCTATGGCCTGGAATGTGGATGGGATAGCTGGATCCACAGCAGCCATTTTGAACAATAAAGGCAACAGTCATGCCCTAAGAATGGCAGAGCAGGGAACTGGCAGAAACTTGGCTTCTTTATGACCTAGTGGAGCTTCCACAATTGCCCGAGGCTACAAACTACGCAACCCACTTGGAGTCCATCCATAATCCATCCGTAACTGCTTGCTCCATTTCGTCCAGTCCTCAACAACAGATTCTAAGGCCCACTCCCAGAGATCCTAATTCCACCATCACTTTGAGATATACCCTCCTGGAAAAATGGAGCCAGACTAGAAAAGGTAAAGAAACAATCTGAGAGTCCACAGGAAAACCTTAATGCCTCAAAAGCAGCAATGGCTGGTGACCTGCCCTCAGGCGCTCTTGGAGGTCAGCAAGTGACACTGTAAAGTTAACCTGTCATTATTTCGAGAAATGGAAGAAAGGAGACGTTCATAAAGTCACACTTGGGGCCATTCCTTACAAACATAAAAGGTGGTCCTAGTAATCTCAGACCAGTTTGTGACAGTGCTAGCAAATTATCCAAGAAAATACGAGCTGACTGTCCGATCTGAGGAAGAGAACAGCTCCTTTTGAATTAAAGCACCAGCTGTGGAAGAGGCAGGTGTGCACACAGCAGCACCACCTGGAATTCGTCTTGCACCGTCAGCTGCAGCTCCGTGCGCTGGGAATCTCTCCGACGAGACTAAACTCTCCTCTCTGAGGACAGGGACTGTGTCATTACTATTTCCGTATCTTCAGCAATAGCACGCAGCAGGGTAGTAAGCACACAGGTGCTGATTCAGGACTCGACTGAGAGTCCCAGGCAAGAAATAATGGCAATCACGTGTGTTGCCCAAGTGTCCCCGACCCCTCGCTGAGTTGAAGCTGATTCCTGAGATCTCAGCCAAGCGGCCTGAGAGTCAGTGCTGTTCCATCAGATGACTGCCTGCCCGACACCCCCTAGGGATCTTCAGAGATCGTCTGAGAACATTCCTGTGTCAGAGGCCAGAGGATCAGGCAGAGCTGAGGGGAAGGGATGGCACAGGCCCTGTTAGCTCTGCCTGGGCCTAGCCAATCCACCCTCTGCGCTGTTGAAATCTCAGAGGGTAGAAACCTTAGCGGGGCTAGAAGTGATGGGCAGTCATGGGTGACACTTGGTGCTAAGCACCAGGCTACTGAGCTTTCACACCCTGTCTCCTCGGACCACCGGGGTGCAGAATCATCCGCCCTAAAGCGACGGTCCCTTCCAGAAGTGCAGCCTTATTCTACAACGAAAGGTTGTGGGGCCACTGGAGATACCATTAGTTTGTATCCCTCTGCCTGGCACTCAAAGAAGCTGCGTTTGGGATGGAATGAGAGACGGGACGCTCAAGGCGAGAAACCACGTCAGTGTGCAGGATGTGGTGGCTTTTTCTGGCTGCCGGCTGGCTGTAAATCTCTGGCACCCTCAGCTAGATTGAGAACCGCTACCCTGTGTCCCGGCCATACGTCCATCAACTTGGCACGCAGCTTGCCAAATAAAGCAAACTTTCCTGCTCTCTCTTCCTACACCTGTGTCTCACACCACTCCCAGCCCTCGCCTCTACTTAACCAGAGAAATTCAACTCAACAGGCAGCACCAAGTGACAGGTGGAAGGAACGCCAGGGGCTTTGAGCACCAAGAAAAGCAAGATTCTGTTCTCAGGGGCTCAGAGTCTGGTAAGGAAAGGAGACATGCCAAGCAGCAACCCACGGAGTGATACTTACTACACAGAGACCCTGCACAGAAAAAGCGGGGGTCACTCTGCTGAAGGGATGAGGAAGGCAAAGGGAGACAGGCACTTCCGGGAGGGACAGGCATGTGCAAAGGTGCAGGAACCCGAGGGGACTAGCAGGGACTAGGTTACCATATGGCAGATGTCGCCATTTTACAGATGAGAAAACTGAGGCACAGAGAGGATAGATAAATAACTTGTCCAAAATTACAAGTTATAAAAGAATAAATACAGGTTCTAAATCCAACTTTTAAGCATTACATATATGCTGAAGTGTGAAGTTTAAGAGTTAAGTTCACCCCTAGCCAGTTGGACTCAGTGGACAGAGCATCAGCCTTCAGACTGAAGGGTCCTAGGTTCGATTCTGGTCAAGGGCACATGCCTAGGTTGTGGGCTTGATCCCCAGTAGGGAACGTGCAGGAGGCAGCCAATCAATGATTCTCTCTCATCATTGATGTTTCTCTCTTTTCCTCTCCCTTCCTCTCTGAAATCAATAAAGATATATTTAAAAAAAAAGAATTAAGTTCATACATGGGAGGCAGTGGCTGCATCATGAAGGGCTTCATCCCCTATGCTAAGGATTTAGACTTGAACTTTCAGCAATATAGTGGACTGAATTAATGTGAAAGTACTTCCCCTTCCCACTACAGTCACCGAGAAATACTATATAAAACCAATGATATATTTAAACATATAGTCAAACTTAAAAGAAAAATAAATGCCCACGTGCCAAAGTCACAAGAAAAATTGAAACATGAACAGTAAGTGGAACTAATACCAAAGTGACCAATAGATTTTGAAACCGCATATGATGTGATTTAATGCCTCGCTGTGGCTTTGAGCCCTGATATCAAGATGAGAGCCTTAAAGTGCTGCCCAGTATAGGGAAGCAACAAGAAGCCGGCCATCTCTCCAAGGCTGTGTGGAAGGGGGAGGTCAACCGTAACAAACTACTAAGCTGGCCCCACCCACTGATATGAATCTGGTTTTACACTAACAGAGTTGGGTGAATGGGTTGCCCAACTGAGAAATGAACATAAAAACAACCAGGATCAATGAAACACTTATAGCCCCCACCAGAAGCAAACTGCTTTGAGGAATACTTTCACAAACCAGGGCACAAAACTTGCCCATAAAATAGAGTCCATCCCAAAGATGAGCTCACAACCCAGAGTTACAAACCACACAAGAAAATAAACCATCAAGAGGGGCAACCATCAGACACAAAAGATTAAGAATCAGAACTAGCAAAACAATCTGAAAGAGATTGCAAAATGATAAACTGTAGATGTTTAAAGAGAGAAAGCAACACACAAAAAACCAGAGACTTGGGTGGTAGAATGGTCAACTTAGGTCTAAGAGGAATCCCAGAAAACTAGAGGAGAGAAAATGGGAAAGAACCAGAGATAATGACTGACAAGTTCCCAGAATTTAAAAAAATAATAAAAAATTAAATGTTAACATTAGGGGGACCTGGGTGAAGAGATATAGAAACCCTGTAAATCTAAATTTATCTAAAATTATTCCAAAATAAGTTTTTTAAAGTAAACTTCAGACAGAACTAGCACACCAATCCTAATCAAGAAAGTGAAAAATAAATCCAAATGGTTCTAAACAACAGTATATAGAGAAATGTATTAAGTAAATTAAAGTTAAAAACACAGATGTACGCTGTACTATTTTCATGTAGTAAAAAGATGAAGGGAAAGAAAAGTAAGAGTAAGACTAGAAATAAGATGTATAATTTTCAAATTAGCAAAGAGAATAAAGAAAACTCAATCTAACATAGGGCAGAAAAGAAGAAAAACAGGCAAAAAGAAAGGGATATGGAAAGTACTCAAAACATGATCATATCTATACTAATAAAAGGGTAATATGCTAATTAGACCGGGAGACCTTCCGGACAAAGCCATGGTGGTGGGGCTGAAGCAGAGGCAGTTAGGGGCGATCAGGCCGGCAGGAGAGGGCAGTTGGGGGAGATCAGGCTGGCGGGGGTGGGCAGTTGGGGGTGAGCGAACCGGCGGGGGGGGGGCAGTTGGGGGAGAGCAGGCCGGCTGAGGGGGGGAAGTTGGGGGCGAGCAGGCCGGTGGTGGGAGGCAGTTGGGGGTGAGCAGACTGGTGGGGGGGGGGCATTTGGGGCCATCAGGCCAGCAGGCAGAGTAGTTAGGGCAAACAGGCAGGCAGGCAGATGAGTGGTTAGGAGCCAGCAGTCCCAGATTGCGAGAGGGATGTCCGACTGCCTGTGGGATCGGGCCTAAACTGGCAGTCGGACATCCCCCGAGGGGTCCCAGATTGGAGAGGGTGCACCCCCACCCTCATGCATGAATTTTGTGCACCGGGCCACTAGTATTTACATAAAATCCCAAAAATGTAAATAAAGTAATCGCATTTGGACAGATTTTTCAGATTAGCCACATTCTGTTTATGAAAGAACCTCCTAGAGCAGTGGTTCTCAACCTGTGGGTCGCGACCCTTTTGGCGGTCGAACGACCCTTTCACAGGGGTCGCCTAAGACCATCCTGCATATCAGATATTTACATGACGATTCATAACAGTAGCAACATTACAGTTATGAAGTAGCAACGAAAATAATTTTATGGTTGGGTCACAACATGAGGAACTGTATTTAAAGGGCCAGAAGGTTGAGAACCACTGTCCTAGAGGCAGGGCCTACCCCTTCCTGTTGTGTATTTCCACAGTCTAATAAGGTACTGCACACAGCTGCTAAAGTAATAATAAAATAATGAACAATTATGTGAGAGACCAAACATATGAGATTCCTGAGATGCAAAGAAAAGAATTAAGGTGTCTGTAACAAGGGTGATCTTTGGTTTCCAGAGGCAGAGGGAAGTGAGAATGAGCGAAGGCTTGGAGCACACTCCCAGGGAAATGTGATATGAAAACCATGAGAGATGAATAAAAGGATGACCAGCCAGATGTTGGAGGTGACTTCCTAGGGCCTCACCTGACCCTCCACAGGGACACATCGCTCTCTGCTACACAAACACTGCCTTGCCGAGCAGCTCTCCCTTCCAATCCCAAGTGTATACTCCACCTACTTATATAAAAAAACAAGCAGATGCCGCAACTCATCTTTGAAAGAAAGAACTGAGGCAAATCCACGTGTGGGAGGCTGCCGCCATGACCTGGGGAAACCTGTCCCGAATTCCTGGCAACGCTCCTTGTCAGGAGCGGCAGCAGGCTTTCCCAGGCAGGAACTGTGGAGAGGAGCGGGGACTGCAGCCAGACAGACAGAGGTGACTCAGGTTGCGCTGGCCAGCACGTGGGTGCCCACCGCCTCCAAGGGGGCAGACGGGGCTGATTGCGTCAGACTTCCTGGAAATATTTCTTCACTTCTATTTTTGAAGGCACACAACTTCCAGAGTGACATCTCTCCTAATGACTTCAAACGGCATTTCAATCAGCAGCTGAAACCAAAATCTTCTTACATACACCTGACCAACCCAACTTGACTCACTCCCGACATGTCCACACGCGGAGAAGTGGCCAGAGAATGCCATGCAGCCTCTGTAAGGGCAACAAGAAATGAGGCAACACTACAGGGCTAATGAGGACCAAGGAGGTCAGAGCTCCCAGACACCAAGGCATGTGACCCCTGACTCCCAAAATAACTGGTTCACAGGTCAGAGTGTGTTATATTTCAAAAGATCGCAGGACTTCCTTTACAAATTAAGTCAGATTTAGTGAGTCAGGCACTCTCATATACTGCAGAGGGGGTAAATTAGTATAGCTCTCTGGAATTTGGCAATCTGACAAAATGTACCAATATCCTTACATTATGATTCATTCCAAATTATACATACGTGCATACACACGTACGTGCTAATACATACTTTTAAAACATACCTTTAGCCGGGGCCAGGGTGGTTCAGTGGTTGAGCGTCAACCTATGAACTGAGAGGTTACAGTTCAATTCCCCCGTAAGGGCACATGCCTGGGTTGTGGGCTCAAACCCCAGTAGGAGGCATGCAGCAAGAGGCAGCTGAATGATGTTTCTCTCCTATCAATATTTCTATCTCTGTCCCTCTCCCTAAAATCAATAAAAACATATTTAAAAAACACACAAACAAAAGCAGTACCTACAAAGTGCAGGACTCTGCCAAGTAGTGGGAAGGCAATGTTGACAAGACACAGAAGGTGGCCACCCTCACAGTTCTAGTCAGGGATTCAGACATTTAACCAATAAATTAACAAGATGGTTTCTGAGTACAGGAAGCATTAGATATAACAGTAAAAGATAAGAAAGAGCCTAAATATTATCAGCAGAACTGGTTAAATATGCTCAGATACACTCATAAGATGGAATACTGCTCTGCAGTTAAAAACACATTCTTGAAAACTATATTCAAATTTATAGTGATATATATGTTTAAAGCAAGTTTCTAAACAGTATCACTATTATATTCAGTGAAAGAAGCCAATCACAAAAGACCACATATTGTATGACCCCATTTACATGAAATGTCCAGACTAGGCAAATCTGTGGAAACAGAAAGTAAGGGGAAGAATAGATACAAGATTTGCTTTTGTGATGATGAAAAAGTTCTAAAATTAGATTATGGTAATGGTTGCACAACTCTGAAAATATACTAAAAACGAACAAACTGTACTTGGTTTATTTACCCTATTTTATTTATCTTTTAAAAATTAATTATTTTTATTAAATTTATTGGGGTAACACTCATTAATAACATTATATAAATTTCAGGTGTACAAAATTAGAATATGACCGAAGTCTAGTTTCCTTCCATTACATATATTTGACCCTCTCTACCTTTTTTTTCTTTTTAATCCTCACCCAAGGTTATGTTTTTACTAGAGGCCCAGTGCACCGATTCATGCACATTGAAAGAAAATTAATTAGAAGGTAACGGGTGGGGTGGGACTGGGTGAGACGGGCCGGACATGCCCTGGAGCCAACCTCCCATAGTTCCTCCCCAGCTGGCTGCACCTGGGGTGGCGCCAGGGCTCGAAGGGCATCCGCGGAGTGAGCAGGGTGCCTCTGGCAGGTGGGGGTCCCTTAGCCTGGCCTGCGGGGATCAGACTGAAACGGGCAGTTCAACATCCCCCGAGGGGTCCCAGAGTGCAAGAGGGCACTCTGCAAAGTTGCTGTTGCTCAGCAGCTCCTGCATTGAGTGTCGGCCCCCTGGTGGTCAGTGCGCATCATAGCTACCAGCCAGTTGGCCAGTCGCTTAAGCCTTTGATTGGCTGCCTCCTGCACGCCCCCTACTGGGGGGGGATCGAGCCCACAACCTGGGCATGTGCCCTTGGCCAGAATCAAACCTGGGACTCTTTAGTCTGTAAGCCGACGCTCTACTCACTGAACCAAACCGGCTAGGGCTGTTTTTATTGATTTGAGAGAGAGAGGAAGGGAGGGAAAGAGAGAAATATCAATGTGCGAGAGAAACATCCATTGGTTGCCTCCTGTACGCACCCTGAGTAGGGATTGAACCCACAACCTAGGTATGTGCCCTGACAGGTAATCAAACCGAAACCTCTAAAATCAATAAAAAATATAGCTAACTAAGCAAAGGAATTTTGCATTCCAGATAAATCAGACCACCAGGTCCTGGTTAGGAAGGATTTGTTGACCACTACAGAGCTTGCTTCCCTCCACAAACACTTTAAAAGAAAACCAATAGTCACCATAAAGCTCAGACACTATCAGAGAATATCAATTATTTGAACAAATGCAGTTGGAAACCTGGACACTTTCAGGAGTCACTTCCAGGTTGTGAAGTGTGAGGCCCTCATTGGCAGCCCCATCATGACCTCTAATCAGTGAGTACAAAGGCACTTCTGAGAAGGCAGTGGTTCCCCAGGCTCCTCACTCAAGTCAATGGGGGGGCTTTAAAATTCCTGGAAATCCGCCCTAACCGGTTTGGCTCAGTGGATAGAGCGTCGGACTGCGGACTCAAGGGTCCCAGGTTCGATTCTGGTCGAGGGCATGTACCTTGGTTGCGGGCACATCCCCAGTAGGGAGTGTGCAGGAGGCAGCTGATCGATGTTTCTCTCTCATCAATGTTTCTAACTCTCTATCCCTCTCCCTTCCTCTCTGTAAAAAAATCAATAAAATATACTTTAAAAATAAAAATAAAATAAAATTCCTGGAAATCCTAATTCAAGAGGCCTAAAGCAAGACCCAGGAATCTACATTTTCCCCAAAACTCCCTGGTGAATCTGCCAGCTGAGCCATGTCTGGGAATCACTGGACAGACACCATCTGGGACAACTCGCACCAGGGCCAGCCTGTACATCTGGCTGCAAGAATCCCACAGGGCCAGCGCTGTGGATCAAGTGTAGAGAGGGAAACTCCATGGGGAAATTCCATGCACAGTAGACAATCGGTACTGAAACCTGAGGGGCAGCTAGCAAATCCCTAGGACAAAGCCTATTTGGAAGGTTCTCTCAGGCCCACTGATCTTGGGTGCTAACCTGTGAAAAAGAAGTGACAAGTGTAACCTCCTCTCTGGGAGGTCAAAATAAAAATCAGTTCCCTCTCACACACATGAGCCAGCAAGCTTGGCAGCCCCCAAGGAGTCAGAAGCAAAAAGGGACACAGTTGGCGTTGCAGAAAGAGCCCGGGTCTGAGTCACACAGATCTGGGCTCAAAACCCCGACTCTCCATTACTTATTGGCTGTCCGTGGACTAAATATGGCTACAATCTCCTTACCACTCCTCCCATCAAGAAGTGAAGTCTGGTTCCCCTCCTTGAATCTGGACTTGCCCAGAGACTGCCTTCCCAGCAGAATGTGGCAGAGGTCCTGCCCCCTGGTCTACAGCTGCTGAGAGACAAACAACAATCCCACAGTACCCTTCACCAACAAGCTCCCACCTTTGAGCCCTTTTGGCCAAGGGTACATCTTCATTTACAAAGTACAGGAACTAATATTTAAGCTCGCCCTTATTTGGGAAGGACCCTGCCAACAAGTGCCCAATGTTCCAGGATGACTCCCCATCCCACACCACACCAGAGTCCCCACTGGCCTCTCTTCTTCCTGTTACAGTGTCATCTTTGTCCCAGTTCAGAAAGTCAACCTCTCAGACTCCTCTGTCTGCCTTCAGCATCCAAGGAAGCGCCAAGACCTGGCCTCCCAGTCACCCGATCTTTCCACTCCCACCACCAACAAAAGACGGTCTTCAAGGCCAGGCAGACCTGAAGACCTGCTAGCTGTGGACCACATGCAAGTTTCTTAACCTCTCGGAGGCTGTTTCCTCAGCGGCAAACTGAATATAAATCAGTAGAGCCTTCTTTTTGTGGTCATTTCAAAGATAAGAGAAAATGCAGCCAAAGTACATAGTACAGAGGTACTTGATATGTAGCCAGTGTTACTACAGGCCAGAAACTTTCACCTGGGTAAACTCAGACACTGCCTAATCAAAGTCTCCACCTGGATATCTCTTACCATTTTGACCCCCTGGTAAAATGCTGGCAGATTAACTGCCCCAAATGACAGCTGTCACATTTATTCTCCTATGCAAAGGCCTTCCATGACTTCAACTGTTCTCAGACCAACCCCCACTTCTCAGACAAACATATAAGATTATTATAATAATGGCTTCATTCATCTTGTCACCCTGGTTTGCAACTTGTTATTGGAGGCAGCCTTCTAAAATGCCCCACAGTAATCCCTGGTCAGGGCACATACAAGAGTCAACCAATGAATGCATAAATAAGCGGAACAGCAAAACGATGTCTCTGTCTCTCTCCCTTCCTTTCCCTCTAAAATAAATTAATTACTAAAGTGGCTCACAATAATACCTGCTTCCTAGTATTCATGCCTCCTGGGACAGTGAGTCATTCTGGAATATCGGGCACTTGTTGGCAGGGTCCTTCCCAATATATATATATATTAATTTCGGAGAGAGAGGGAGAGAGAGATAGAAACATCAATGATGAGAGAGAATCATTGATTGGCTGCCTCCTGTATGCCCCCAACCGGGGATCGAGCCCGCAACCCGGGCATGTGCCCTTGACCGGAATCAAACCCGGGATCTTTCAGTCCGCAGGCCTATACACTGAGCCAAACCGGCTAGGGTAATAAAAATATATTTTTAAAAAAAGGAATGAAGTACCACTACATACGACGACATGGATGAACTTAGAAAACATTATGCTAAGTGAAAGAAGCCAGACACAAAGGCCACATATCATATGAGTCTATTTATAGGAAGTGTCCACAATAGGGAGTCCATACAGAAGGATGGTAGATTTGTGGTTGCCAGGGGATGGATGAGGGTGGTATTGGGACTTGGGGTTTGTTTTAGAGGTGATGAAAATGTTCTGGAATTAGATAGTGGTGAAGGCTGTACCACTAGCCTCCTTTAGGCTGTATCCTAAAAGAGGCAGTATACTAAAAATCACTGAAGTGTGTACTTTATTATTTTTAAAAATACTTTTTAATTGATTTTTAGAGAGGGAGGAAGGAAGAGGGAGAGAGAAAGAGAAACATCTGTGTGAGAGAGAAACATGGATCAGTTGCCTCCTGCATGCCCTCTACCAGGGATTGAGCCGGAAACCCGGGCATGTGCCTTGACTGGGATTGAACCATAAACCCCTTGGTGCACAGGGCATGCCCAACCAACTGAGCCATACCAGCCAGGGCTACAGTGTGTACTTTAAAGTGATGAATTTTATGTTATGTGAAATATACAACAATTTTTAAATGCTATCAAAATATATGGAATATAAAAGAGAATAAACTGCTCACATTCTGCCTCATGGCTCAGTGATTCGGAGGCCTGTCCCTATCTACACCCTCCCACTCTGCAAGTCTGTCTGTCATCTTCTCCACCTCTGTGTCCTCAGGCACTCTGGCTGCTCACCAGCCCTTCCTTTCCCAGGACTTCCTACTTTCTGGCTCTTGGGCAAGGCCTGCCGCTGCCTCACTGCACCCACCCCTTTTCTAGTGGGTCCCCACCTCCTACTCAGACCTATCCAAGACCGGCTGTAGGTTGAGATACCAGGCCCAGGAGTCACCCCAGATGAGCTGCCCAATGACCAGCATTGCGGTTACCAGCGTGTGTCAGCTGAGGGATATAGTTTCACACAGGAACTTAATTATAGCTCAGCAGTGGAGGAAGACAGAAGAGCAGTGCAGGCTTTGAGGAACCATACAGGAAGCTACCCAGCCCTGCAGCCTCTCGCCAGGACTGGGATCCACAGGAACACACAGCTTATGGAAATTATCCCCTGTCATGCAACACCAGCCTGTGTGCAGACCACAGTGGCTCAAACAGGCCTTCTCACCTACTGCCAGGGACCCATGTTATTCTGTAAGAAGTAAAGGGGAGGTGTAGCTTGTTCCTCCCAGAATGCCCTTCTTCAATTTCCTCCCTGGCTTTGAGTTGTTTTTCTGGAATGGAATCTGAGCTGTCCATCCGAGGATGCTGGGAACATCTCCCCCATGCCTGACTACTACTACCAGGGAAGTGCCAGGGAGCAGCTGCTGGCACACAGGTGTCAGTGGCGCGTGATGGCCCGGATACCAGACCCACCAAACCACCTGGCCTCAGTGCTGCCAGGTGGGGAAAGCAGACCAGGCGAAGGTTCATGGAAAGAGCAGGGCCTGGTGCAGGAGTAATTCCCGTCAAGACATAGTCCTTCTCCTCTATTTCTGGCCCATATGTGGGCCCCTTAGTCTCCAGGCCTCTTCCTGGACAGCTTGCTTGCCATCTCAGCAAGAAGTCCCCACAGCTACCTGCTACCTGCCCTGATCGCCCCCCCCCCCCCCGCCCCATATACCACCCAGTTTGTTCTCACTGCTTCAAGGCAGAGCCAGGGACCCAGGCCCTCCTCCCTGTCATTCTTCCCAAGACCCCACCCCCAGCCCAGGCATAACCCTTCCCATCTCCTCTCTGTGTACCCCGCTTTTCTGAGCTCCTAAGAGGCTTCTCCCTAAAAGCTATGGAAAGATGCTTTCTGACTGGAGGTGGTATCCTTTTCCAGGTTTGCATTGAAGGAAGATAGTGAGAGTGGGTAGGGATAGCAGACTGGGGTAGGGGGAAGGGGACAGGAAGAAACATGGACTGGGAGAGGCAGAGACAGACTCCACGCACCTCTCTGCCCTCCACCCTTTAAGCAATTACCAACGAACAACCAGAGGGCTCTGTCCAAATGCCCCCTTTTAAAAATATTTTTTTTATTTTTGATTTCAGAGAGAAAGGGAGAGGGAGAGAGAGAAACATCAATGATGAGAGAGAATCGGCTGCCTCCTACACACCCCCTCTTGGGGATCGAGACCATAATCCAGGCATGTGCCTGACCAGGAATCAAACCATGACCTCCTGATTCATGGGTTGATGCTCAACCACTGAGACACACTGGCTGGGCTCAAATGCCACCCTTTGAGCAAAATGCCTTCCTTTGCTCACTCACAAAGGGAAGGTCAGAGAACAAACAGAGACCTAATAAAACCACCTAAAAATGGGAAAAGCAAGTCACAAAACTGAATGTTAAACAATATCCCATTTTTGAAAGAAAAAAAAATATACACAATCATGATAAAATCTGAAAGAACGCAGACCAAAATTTAATGCATCACTTATGGATGGCATGGTTATTTGTAACTTTTCTTTTCTTTTCAGTGCTTACCTGTATTTTCTAATTGTCTATAATGAATAAGCATTATTTATAATAATTAAAACATTTTAAAATAAATTAAAAATCACACACATGTAAACGCTTATGCCCAAGTGTCAGCGCCACATCCTAAAAGAGGCAGTTTCCCATATTCCCACAATCCTGGCCATTGGTGGCCATTGATTTCTAAGTCCCCCAATACAAGTTTCCAAAGGCGCCTCTCACTATTAGTTAGATAAACAGCCTGTCAGTGGCAAGCCCTTCCTCCAAAACCTCAGGCCCAACCACCCAGAACCACCTGGCAGTGTCTGCTCCCATGGGACATGGCTCCGACCGCCTCAGAGCCCACACCCAGAAGTCAGAGCCTCAGAAAGATACAAGAGCAAAAACAGGGCTTGGGGACTACTGACACCTGAGGCGGGAAGACTCCTCACCCTGCTGCCTCTTCCAGAGCTACAGCAGCAGCTACCATGGGAATGACCCCGTGGGGTTGAGTTCTGAAGGCAATCATGCCCGGAGTCAACACCCACTCCAGCCAACATTCAGATACAGAGAAAGACAAACTGTCTTGAAGTTCTGTTCAGTCCCACCAACATTTACTGGCACCGTCTATGGTGCTGGGTACCCGCGTCCAGAGATATGCTAACAATAAAGACACCAACACTCACTGATTGCCTCCTCGGTGCCTTCATGTATGAGCTCGTCTAATCCTCAAGTCATCCCTGAGCAGTAGGGTCTGCAGTTACTCCCCCTCACCCCCCATTTTACAGAGGAGGAAGCCATCGAGGAATAAAGCCTAGCAGAGGCAGGACTTAGTCCCACGCAGTCTGGCTCTTAACCACTACCCCTCCGCATTCCCTCAAAGCCCGTATCCTCAGAAACAGCCAGCGAGCTGGAAATGCGGAGTGCCACCTGTGGCTTCCTGTTCGGCTCCAGGGGAAAAGCTCATTCCTTTCTGGGAAGCCAAGACATGAGGAGTGCCTGTCCCTCTGGCCAGGATGTCCTGGCCTACTGTTAGCCTGAAGCAGGTGAGCACAGTCCCCAGAGCTCCACCAAGGCCACCGATGAGATGCCATCTATGCCGGCTCTTCTGATTCCCTGCACCTCAACCTCTGCCTCCAGCCAGGAAGGGGGAGCAGAAATAAATATAGCTCTCCAAAAATAAACCAGTATGACAAGGGGCAAGGGAACCAAGCGAAATGCCACTGCTGGTTTGAGGCAGTGAGTCCTACCGGTCTAGGAAGGGCCTGTGTTTGAGCAGGACAGGTCCCCTTCAGCCTCTGCTCACAGCCTGGGATGCACACTTGTACACATTTGCACTTGGCTGCAAAGCCCAGGCCAAGGTACCATGAACAGGAACAGCAGAGTTACTGAACTGAGAAGAGGGGCTCCAAAGGGCTCAAACCCCAGCTCCATTCTTTGTCAGCTGTGTGACGTCAGCAAGCTATTTAACCTCTCTGATCCTCCCTACCCCTCCCCGCTGCCAAGTGGGAATAGCACCAATACCCACATCTTGCAGGCTGGTGTGAGGGTGAGGAAGCTCTTCTGTTGGAGAATGACTGGCCCAAGGGAGAATCTGAATAAAGGCAATTTCCCTTCCTTCTCTCTGTATGTGCACATCTGGGCCAGTTTCTCTCTCTTCTCCCTTCACCAGACTGAACGCAGGTTAATTAATTACTTGGAGCAGTTTTTTCTCCTATGAATCCTTCCCACCCGACATGAGTAGCCCACCAGTTAGCTGGTTATTTCTGTGGTTCTGGAAGGCTGTTCACTGCCTTGGAGCAGATCCAGGCAGCCGCTAAGCACAGCCATTCTCAGGGGCTCCTCTGTCCACTGACCTGGAATGAGTCGCTGCAGGGGACCCAAAGCCTGCCAACGTTTTGATTCTGCTCAGTGAGCAGCGAGACTGCGATGCTGGAAAGCAGGGAGTGTTCCCTGAAGCCAACTCCAGTCTGGCCAGTCTAGCAGGTATTTTCCGAAATGGAAGAATTAGATTCAGCCAGCCAGTCCTCTGTCGGAGGCCCTGCATGTGGTGATTAAAGGCACTGCTGTAATCACCTGGGTTCAAATCCCAGGTCTGCCATTTATTAGCTGTCCAGCTTTTGGCAACTTTAAAACAAGGTAATGTCAAATGATTAGCACAGTGCATTCAACACGTGAGAGCCATCTTCCACTTGGCTACTGGGTATCTACTGGCTTCTGTGGGAATGGAAAGGGGATTAGACACAGGTGAGTCCAGCTCTTGGAGAACTCACAGCCCAATAGCAGGGCCTGGAAAGTAGGCAATAACCCCACCATAATGTGCCATGGTAGGTGCCCAGGCAGAGATGTGAGAAGGAAGTCTTACCAGACCCGCGGTGGAGAAAGGGCAGAGGAGGAGGCACCTGGGAAAGACTGTAAAGATCCAAAATCCCAGTTGTCTCTAGCGGGCTTCAACCAAAGGGAGGGGCAACAACTGAGAAAGAGTCCATGAGTGAACACGTCAGCTTTAGTTTCCTTCTAGAGATGTACAACTATTGCCCCACGAAATGACCTCCCAGACAGGGCTCTGGTGTAGGCTAGTGCCAGGACCACTCTGTAGGAAGAAGGCCATTTAGGCTGGCCATCCAGTCACCATTCCATTCAACAAGTGTTTGGTGAGCATCTCTGCACAAGGCACTTGCCCATTAAGGAACCAATTTCTAGGGAGACGACCTCTGATCACAGCTGATGAACACCTATCAGGACAGAGGACATGACCGTGCATTGCAAGCTGTTCCCTTGAGACTCAACAAGGTCTGACTCAGAGAACATCAGATGGATGAACCAGTTCTTTCTCATGACAGAAGCAGAAAGCAGAAAGGAGGGCAAGGTTCAGGCTGCAGTCCACTGGGAGGAAGAAGGCTATGGGCAGAGGCTCTGGGAGTGCTGGAACCAGCTCATGAGAGTATGTAATCCTTGGTTATGCAAGACATGCCCAGGGTGGGGGTATAAAAGTGAATCAAAAATAGATGGTCCTGCTAAGTGGGAGGAGACAGGGCTACCCTAGGCTTGCAGGGGACCGAAACAGGCTTTGGTCTGAGAGCAGATATACACACTGGGTCAGGGAATGGGCCAGAAAACAGACTAAATATTTTTCTAAAAGGTGACACACTGCAAGGACATGAAAGGCAAATTGTAAGTAGATGTGTTAAATATGCTGGGGCGTTAAGATGCCAAAAACGCAGTCATAGGAATCAGACACTGTAACGGTATAAACAGGGCTGGCCTGGCAGTTTTGACTGGGTGCACTCTGCAGTTTGGGAATAACCAGTGATTCTGCTGGTCATTTTTTATGATCAAAAAATTTTTAGTTTCCAGTGGCAATCACTTTGTTTATTACCAAAGATTTTTTTTATTTTTTTCAATAACAATCCATTGGTAAAAGTGAGTTCTGGCCCAGGCGGCATGGCTCAGTGGTTGAGTGTTGACCCATGAACCAGGAGGTCACGGTTCGATTTCCGGTCAAGGCATATGCCTGGGTTTCAGGCTCAACCCCCGGTGTGGGGTGTAGGAGGTAGCTGATCGATGATTTTTTCTCATTATTGATATTTCTATCTCTCTCTTTCCCTTCCTCTCTAAAATCAATAAAGACATATATATTTTAAAAAGTGGGTTCTGGGAGGAGCCACCTAGGACTATAAAATCAGGGACACAGGCATGGAGGGTTTAGTCTGTAGAGATAAAATTGAGGACACAGGCACGGAGGATTTAGTCTGTAGAGACCATCTGTACCTGGCCCCCAGAGGACAACACAGTTCAGCACAGCCGACTGATAGGCTGTCGTTGTGGAAAGCTGCCAGAGCAGCAGAACTGTCACGAGGACACTGTGCAGGGAATGACTTTTCACGCTGGGCTTACTTGACCTTTTTGGATCTGATTCTTAGAAACCCAAGCAACACTATCCTGAGGTTCAGAACAAGGAGTGGAACATGGCGGGGGGGGGGGGGGGGTGCTGAGGACCCAGCTGATGACCATGGCTGTGCCGTGGCACCAGCTCCTGTGTTCCGTCTCTTTCTCTGGCAGCCCCGGGCACCTGAGCTGAGTGACGGGGAGGAGGGCAGGCTGCCGTGCTGCTCCGGGAGACAAGGCCGGGAGGAGAGAGGTTGTTAAGAAGGCATTCAGGTGGGCGACTGCGGGAGCCACTCTGGGTAGACAGGAGGGGTGAAGTGGAGAGAAGCAGCAGGCTTGGGGCTGAGAAGGAGAGTGATAGTGAAACTACTGCAGAAGTGCCTGTGAGAGCGGTCAGCCCGCATTTCGAGGGCGCAGCACCAGACCACCACTGCCTTTATTAGTCACAAAGAGACGGTTGCTCCCCCCGCTTCTAATATTTTAAGTTGATTATGTTTACCTGCTAACATTCCCTAGGTATGATGTGACAAATATTCTACAGAAAGGAACTGAGGAACACAGGCATAAAGGCCAAGAGGTGGTATGAGAAGGGAGGGAGGAAGGAAGGACGAGACAAAGGGCCATGTGAAATAAGAGATTTTACAGTATTTCAGGGTCCCTGGCCCTGGCACTATAGAGTGGCCCCCAATCACATCTCTGGCCTCATCTCTTCCTCCCTCTCACCACTCGAGCAACACTGGCCTCCTGGCTATTCCTCTCTGGCCTCATCTCTTCCTCCCTCTCACCACTCGAGCAACACTGGCCTCCTGGCTATTCCTCAAACACACCAGCCATGTTCCTTCTCAGGGCCTTTGTACTTGCTTTCCCTCTGTCTGTAAGATTCTTCCCATACATGGCCGTCTCCTCTTTCAACTCAAATATTACCTTCTCAGTGAGACTGTCCCCAGCCCTCTATTTAAAGCTGCCACTACCATCCTGGCTGGTATGCTCAATGGTTAGAGCAACCCCCCCCCCCCCCAAAGGGTTTGATTCCCGGTTAAGGGCATGTACCTGGGTTACAGGTTCAATCCCCAGCCCCAGTTGGGGTGCATGCAGGAGGCAACCAATCAGTGTGTCTCACATCCATGTTTCTCCCCCCACCCCCTACTTCTCTCTCCCTTTCACTCTCTCTAAAAATCAATGAAAAAAATATCCTCACATGAAGATTAACAATGAAATAATTTAAAAAATAAAGCTTCCACTACCTATTTCCTGCTTTATTTTTCGATAACAGCATTTATTTATTTTTTTTTAAATATATTTTATTGATTTTTTACAGAGAGGAAGGGAGAAAGATAGAGAGTTAGAAACATCGATGAGAGAGAAACATCGATCAGCCGCCTCCTGCACATCTCCCACTGGGGATGTGCCCGCAACCCAGGTACATGCCCTTGACCGGAATCGAACCTGGGACCTTTCAGTCCGCAGGCCGATGCTCTATCCACTGAGCCAAACCGGTTTCGGCGATAACAGCATTTATCACCTGACATGTTATTTACTTAATGCTGGCTCTCTCCCCTGCCCCCATCACAACCACCATCAGAGCAGGAAATTTTTTTAAAAAATATATTTTATTGATTTTTTACAGAGAGGAAGGGAGAGGGATAGAGAGTTAGAAACATCAATGAGAGAGAAACATCGATCAGCTGCCTCTTGCACACCCGCTATTGGGGATGTGCCCGCAACCAAGGTACATGCCCTTGACCGGAATCGAACCTGGGACCCTTGAGTCCGCAGGCTGATGCTCTAGCCACTGAGCCAAACCGGTTAGGGCAGAGCAGGAAATATTTTTATCTTTGTTCACTCCCTCATCCCCAGTGCCTAGAACAGTGCCTAGCACATAGAAGGTATCCCATATACCTGCCGAATGAATGGAAGGAAGAGAAGAGAAGGTGAAATGAGAGTCAGATTTAAAGCGATCCTGGATCCTCCAGTCTGAAAAAAACCCTTTATTACTGACTGAACTGAACATGTGGGGTGGGTTCCAAAAGCAATGATCAGCTACTCTCTGAGGCCTTCTCTTCTGCTCCCAAGTAGTCACTAAGACTCCCCTGAGAGCATATTGTCTAATATTTCTGGAAAGAGGCTGGACTTAGATCTCAAACTGCCGTGAAAGGGATGCTCCTAAGATTGTTACAAATAAGAACAAGGGTTAGCCAAGTCCCTGGAGGTGGATGAGCCCTGTGGTAGTTTCCTGTTGCCACTGAAACTAATTACCACAGACTGTGGCTTAAAACATGAATTTATTCTCCTACAGTTCTTGAGGTCAGAAGTCCAAAATCAGTCCCATTGGGTCAAAATCAAGGTTGGCAGGGCTACACGTCCCCCAGAGGTTCTAGGGGAGCCTTCGTTCCTGGCCTTTTCCAGCTTCTAGAGCTGCATTCCTTGCATTCCTCAGCCGCTTCCTCCATCTTCAGGGCCAGCGGGGTAGCATCTCGCTGTAGTAGTCACACTGCCTTCTTCTGCATCAATGCTTCCTTTGCTTTCCTCTTAAAAAGACACCTGTGACTGCACTTAGGGCCCATTCAAATAATCCAGGGTAATCTCTCCATCTCAAGATCCTTAACTTAATAGCATCTGCCAAGTCCATTTTGCCCCAGAAGGTAGCATCTACAGTCCCAGGGGTTGCAGCCTGGCTATCTCTGGGGGCCGTTACCCAGTCTACCACCATGAAAGAGACTCCAAGAGTTTGGAAGAAACACAGTTCAGACCGCGGGTCCACATGACAAAAGCCAGATGAGGTGTCGTGGAGCACCCCAGGCCAGGGTCTTTCTTTGGCTATTGGTGCTGCTGTGCTGCCAATTACCTTGATTTTGGCCTTCGGATTTTGGACTCCTGACCTTCAGAACTGTAGGAGAATAAATGTTTTGTTTTAAGCCACAAGTCTGTGGTCATTTGTTACAGTGACAACAGGGGGTGTAATCCTAAGGGGTAAGGAATTCATTTCATGAAACTGAGCATTTTGGCCCTTGGAGGACTCCTCAGGAGAGAGGGTAGTTTTCTCTTCTTTGACCTGAAGCCCCCAAAGGACCACTCAGGAGTTCATCTCAGGATGCACGTGCTGAGGGTCAAGGGGAAACCATCAGGAAGGCTTTTATAGGAGGGAAAGCGCAAAAAAACAACCCCAAAAACACAAAATCATGTGGGTCAGACAAACAAGCTTGAGATCCAGGCTGGCAGGTAAGCTCTCTCATGATAACCTGGGTGGAGGGCTCTAAGAACCCGTCTGGGTTTGGAGGAAGACAGCTGTGATAGAGTGCCAGATCAGCTGGTGATGTCTGACACCAGGAACTGGCAGGTTAATGACCGTTCATATGCCACCTTACCAACTCTGCTCTACATGGCACACTGGGAGCTGCAGGAAAGGGACTTCTGCCCAGACATGAAAAGACCTGGGGCCCTCTGGCGTGGCTCAGTGGTTGAGCATCATGCCGATCAGGGCACATGCCTGGGTTTCGGGCTCTATCCCCAGTAGGGGGTGTGCAGGAGGTAGCCAATCAATGATTCTCTATCATCATTGATGTTTCTATCTCTCTATCTCTCTCTCTCCTTCTCTCTGAAATCAGTAAAAATATATTTAAAAAAAAAAGACCTGGAGAAACACAACTACTCCAGGACACTATGCCTCTGTGGTGTAGCCATCATATGGTCTCTTACTAAGTTGGAACATGCTGCTCATTGCAAACAATTTCATTCCAACTCAAAACCCTCAGTGAGGTGGCTTTGACTAGAGTAAATTTCCAATATAAGAACTATATGCTTATCTTATTGGTTTTATTGATATGTTCACCAGTGGACCCAGTTGGCCAGAAATATTTAGTGGGGAAATGACAGAGCAGTGTTTCTCAGCCAGAGGTGTTTTTGCCTCCTAGGGGACATGTGGCAATGTCTGGAGACAGTCTTGGTTTTCACCCCTGGGGGTGGGGGTAGCGGGGGTACTGGCATCTAGTGGGTAGAAGCCAGGGGTGATGCTAACACCACTGGGGGTGGGGGTAGCGGGGGTACTGGCATCTAGTGGGTAGAAGCCAGGGGTGATGCTAAACATCCTATAATACACAGAAAGCCCGCACAACAAAGAATTACCAGCCCAAAATGTCTATAGTGCTGGGGCTGAGAAAGCCTGAGACAGAGGAAATGGAACTGGAGGCAATAAAGTAGAGTTATGAACAAGGACATGTTTTAGGCAACTAAGGGAAACTGAGGAAAAGCACGCCATGCTTGCTTGTTTGGAAAGGGAGTGATGAGTAGAGCTCTGGGTTCTGGCAAATTCAGGGGTGGTCTGTCTGTGAGCAGAGTGGGCCCACACTGTGTATTCAGGCTGCTTGGCGAGTGCCGCTGTTGAGAGAGTGAACGTGGCCTTTATACCGTCCAAGCCAATGACTCTGCCTCTGAAGTCACAACTCCTAGATGAGGAAAGTGCCAAAGCAGTAATAAGATAAGGATCAAGGAATCAGAGCAGATTACAAACAAAAGCAATGAAAATCTATTTTAAATTAATAATGTAGAAATGAACTTAAGCCCAGGTGGTGTTCCCACGCCACCAGGACCTCTCCCCTCAGTGCCTCCCCATGGGAGAACCCCTCCAGAGCTGGGTCGCTGTTGGCTGTGGAGAACGTGGGAATGGTCTCGGGAGAGCCCTGTGATGACAGCACGGCGGGCAGAAGCTAGGCTCTGCACACAGGGCTGGAAAGAAAAAGCAGGGCGCTGCACTGCACTGCCCGACGCCAACACTGTTTACCGGAAGGTGAAGGCTCCCCGTCAGAGGCTGGGCTCCTGGTGCCACAGCCGGCACTCTGGGGAGAAACTGGTTGAGAAAGGCGTTTCTCCGAGTCCACCTCAGAGCTGAGCTCGGCAGGCAGGGGTGAACCAGCACTTACCGAGGTGCATTTTCCTCATTAAGCCACAACTCCACACATGGGAGCCAAGAGTCACCCAGGTCTGCCCGACACCAAATCCACACCAGCCCTTCCCATGGCCTCTTCACAGACAGAAAGAGCTAGAGACAGGCCAAGGACAGGAGGTGCCACACCCAGAGGCCAGGGCCACAGGGAACACAGAAGGAGCCAGCTCTGCTAACACAGTCCACACGGAGCCTCCTCTCTGTCTCAAGCAGTTCCTCCAAGCTTGTCCTCCAAATTCATTTTCCGTTTCCCCCTCTTGACTCCCCCCCCTTTGTCTTTCTCTCTACCACTCTCTAATTTGTCCCACTCTTTCTTCTCACTTCCTATTGGTCTATGATACTGAAACAGAAGTGTAATTGAAGCACTATTAGTAGTGTTACATGAAGTTTGACATTTCCTGCTTTTTTCAAAATAAATCATGATGCCCGGCCAGTGTGGCTCAATGGTTGAGCATCAACCCATGAGCCAGGAAGTTACAGTTCAATTCCCAGTCACCGCACATGCCCAGGTTGCAGGCTCGATCCCCAGTAGGGGGCGTGCAGGAGGCAGCAGTCAATGATTCTCTCTCATCATTGATGTTTCTAGCTCTCCCTCCCTCTCCCTGAAATCAATAAAAACATATTTAACAATAAATAAATAAATGACTTTTTAATGTACCTTGACAATAAAACCTAAATTTTTTTAATCCTCACCCAAGAATATGTTTGTATTGTATTTATTTATTTTTAAAATACTTTTATTGATTTCAGAGAAGGGAGAGGGAAAGAGAGACAGAAACATCAGTGATGAGAGTGAATCATTGATCAGCTGACTCCTGCATGCCCCACATTGGGGATGGAGCTCACAACCCGGGCACATGCCCTGACCAGGAATCAAACCGTGACCTCCAGGCGGGCTGTTTTTATTGATTTTACAGAGAGAGAGAGAGAGAGAGAGAGAGAGACAGACAGACAGACAGACAGACATCGATGTGAGAGAAAAACATCAATCCCATATGTACCCTGAACCCTGACCAGGAATCAAACCAGTCACCTTCAGGTGCACAAGACAACTTTCAAACAACTAAGTCACACCGGCCAGGGACAGTTGCCTCAACTTTTGTGAACCTTTAAATCTTTCCAGTGTATCAACATTCCTAAATCACAGGGGTGGGGTGGGGTGGGGGTGCTACTTCACCCGTGCTGTGGGTACTTAATCTATGTGGCAGATAGATCAAAATCAGTAATTTTAACAGCAACCAGAGAAACTCAAATTTAACACGAGGAAGAATTCCCTAACATTTAAATTACTGCAGTAGTCTCCTACCTAATCTATTAACCTCCATTTTTCCCCCATTCAATCCGCCTTTTTGCAACATTAACACAATCACTCCTTGCTTCAAAACCACCAACGGCTGCCCAGCCAGGTGGCTCAGTTGGTTGGAGCGTCATCCCATACATTGCGGGTTTGATTCCCGATCAGGGCACATACCTAGGTTGCAAGTTTAATCCTGAATGGGGCATGTACGGGAAGCGACCCATTGATGTTCCTCTCTCAGATTGATGTTTCCATGATGTTTCTCTCTCTCTCTCTCATCAATAAACATATCCTCAGGTGAGGATTAAAAAAAACAAAAATAGCCCTATCCGTGGATAGAGCATTGGCCTGCAGACTGAAGGGTCCCAGGTTAGATTCCGGTCAAGGGCATGTACCTTGGTTGCGGGCACATCTCCAGTAGGGGGTGTGCAGGAGGCAGCTGATCGATGTTTCTCTCTCATCGATGTTTCTAACTCTCTATCCCTCTCCCTTCCTCTCCGTAAGAAATCAATAAAATATATTAAAAACAACAACAAAACAAAACAAAAAAAACAGCCCTATCCGTGGATAGAGCATTGGCCTGCAGACTGAAGGGTCCCAGGTTAGATTCCGGTCAAGGGCATGTACCTTGGTTGCGGGCACATCTCCAGTAGGGGGTGTGCAGGAGGCAGCTGATCGATGTTTCTCTCTCATCAATGTTTCTAACTCTCTATCCCTCTCCCTTCCTCTCCATAAGAAATCAATAAAATATATTAAAAACAACAACAACAACAAAAACACCAATGGCTACCCACTGTCCAAAGAACATAAAGTGTGTAGTCCCCTCCTTGAAGCTGAACTGGTCCTATGATTAAGAAAATACAGAGGAAGTGACACTGTGTGACTTCTAAAGCGAGGTCATAAGAGACCTGACCATTTATGCCTGGATCTCTCAGTACACTCACTCTTGGGATGTTTCTGCTCAGAATCCAGCTGCCATGTTGTGAGAAGCCCAAGGCACATGGAGAGCCCACATGGAGGCACTCTAGTGAACAGCCAGCCTCCAGCGCCAGCCATGTGAGTGAGCAAGTGGGGAAGTCCAGCCCAGCTGAGCCTTTACATGACTCCTGCCCAGCCTCCATTCGACTACAGCACATTCGACTACAGCAACAGAGAGTCCCCAAGTGAAGACCACCCAGCTGAGCCCACCCAACATACAGAATCGTTAAAGATAATAAAGTACCGTCCTGGCTCATCTCCTGCACCAAGAGGTCTCCACTTCGATTCCCAGTCAGGGCTCGATACCCCAGTAGGGGGCATGCAGTAGGCAGCCAACTGATGCCTTTTTCAAACATCAATATTTCTCTTTCCCTTCCTGTCTCTCTAAAAACAGTAAGAACATAATTTTTAAAAAGATAATAAAGCGCCAATTTCACTTAGGAATGTCCTAGATCCGTGGTCGGCAAACCGCGGCTCACGAGCCACATGCGGCTCTTTGGCCCCTTGAGTGTGGCTCTTCCACAAAATACCACGTGCAGATGCTGAAACTTCGTGGCCCATGCGCAGAAGTTGGTATTTTGTGGAAGAGCCACACTCGAGGGGCCAAAGAGCCACATGTGGCTCGCGAACTGTGGTTTGTTGAGCCGCAGTTTGCCGACCACTGTCCTAGATGAACCACTAAAAACTAACTTATTAAATCTTGACCCTTAAGTGCACATCTTTTAAATATTCTGTGTAACAAAATAGGAATGACATGAAAAAGCAGTTGTGTGACTGTTTGAGTTGCCAGCTAAACTAGCCACTTTTCTCATGAAACACAATTTTTTTAAAAATATATTTTATTGATTTTTCACAGAGAGGAAGGGAGAGAGATAGAGAGCCAGAAACATCGATGAGAGAGAAACATCGATCAGCTGCCTCCTGCACATCCCCCACTGGGGATGTGCCCGCAACCCAGGCACATGCCCTTGACCGGAATCGAACCTGGGACCCTTCAGTCCGCAGGCCGATGCTCTATCCACCGAGCCAAACCGGTTCTGGCATGAAACACAATTTTCACTTGAAAGAAAAGATGAACAAATTATAATTATTTAGCCCTGGCCAGCTTGCTCAGTGGTTAGAGCTTCCCCCATGGATCACAGGTTTGATTCCGGTCAAGGGCATGTACCTCGGCTGCAGGCTTGATCCCTGGCCCTGGTCGGGGTGTATGTGGGAGGCAACCAGTCCAAGTGTCTCTCTCACATCAATGGTTCTCTCTCTCTGTCTCTCCCCCTCCCTTCCACTCTCTCTCTCTCAAAATCAATGAAAAAAATATTCTGAGGTGAGGATTAACAAAAACAAAAATTAAAAATATATATAATAAATTATACTTGGGTATTCAACCAAGTTTTTCTTGAAAATAAATGAAGTGGCAAAGACACTTCAAGAAAAAAACCTGACAGTAAAGCTTTCATGAGAAATTCAAATTATAGAAAACCTGCATCCACCACTGTGAGGTTGACAGTTTCTCAATACTTGAAGACTTAAAAATATATAGATAGATAGATAGATAGGTAGGTAGGTAGATAGATAGATAGATAGATAGATAGATAGATAATTGATTTCAGAGAGGAAGAGAGAGAGAAACATCAATGATGAGAGTGAATAATTTATCGGCTGCCTTCTGCGCGCCCCCTACTGGGAATTAAGCCCGCAACCCAGGCATGTGCTCTTGACTGAAATTGAGCCAGGGACCCTTCAGTCCACAGTCTTAATGTCACAAAGCATAAAAAGTTTGTTGATGACCAGCTGGTGTGGCTCAGTGGTTGAGCATCAACCTATGCACCAGGAGGTCACGGTTCGAGTCCCAGTCGGGGCACATGCCCAGGTTGCGGGCTCCATCCCCAGTAGGGGACATGCAGGAGGCAGCCAATCGATGATTCTCTCTCATCATTGATGTTTCTATCTCTCTCTCTCCCTCTCCCTTTCTCTCTGAAATCAATAAAAATATATTTTTTAAAAAGTTTGTCGATAAGGTTTTAGACTCCACATTACGACTAACCTTTAAGATTATCCTACCACTTGTCAAGTTTTGTTATCGCATCAAAGAATAGCCACAATTACTGCAAAATATATTAAAATAACCCTCTCATTCTCAACTATGTATCTGTATCAAAAAAAATTTTTTTTTCATATCCTTCCAATAAGACATATTTTAAGAGATTGGACATAGAAGCAGTTATAAAAACACAGCTGCCTTCAATTAGATTAGGCATTAAGAGATTAGCAAAAATGTAAAACTATGTCACTCCTCACAACTTTTTTGTTTTAAAAAACAGCTATTTTTCATTAAAATTTTCATCTGTGATAAATGTAATGGGTTTTATTATTATTATTATAGTAAATGACTTAATAAATTAGTAATTCTTAGAAATTCCTAAGTTTTCATTTTTAGCTTGGTAATAAACAAAAGTTCTTGGGGCCCTTAATAAATCTTAAGAATGTAAAAGGGTTTCAAGGCCAAAAAGCTTGAGAATCACTGTTTAACAATATTCTAAAGCTGACTACAAAATAAACCAACTTTCTTTCAAAGTGCAATCTGAGCTCAGCTTCTTCAGGGACAAAGCCAGTCCTCAGTGGTGACTTGCTCCTCTCAGTGAGTACCCATGAGCGGCATGTTCTCAGAACCCACCAGCTCCCTAATGTCTTAAACATCTTTGTGTGCATACATCTTCTCTCCCCAACAGGTTCCACACACCTGGGGCGTGAGACCATGTGTGAAACATCTGTCACAGCTCCTGGCCCACAAAAGTGCCTCAGAGAGGAAAGACTAAGATGACAACACCAGTTTTGTAGATTAACACTGAAAAAAACCTGATAAAGCTATAGGCTTACCTTTGCCAGGGGAAACTGAAAAAGAAAAATTTTAGCTGAGACTGGGAGCACACAGCTCAGGGATGAACTGGACAATTGACCCGTGGACAAGTATGCTACTGCCACTATGGCTAGCTGCTGCTGCTGAAACAAGTGATAAAGCAAATCAACTCAACTCAGTAGCTCTTCCTGCTCAGGGGAACTCCTACTTCAACCCTTCTCAGGGAACCTCAGAGGCCTCCCCAACCCCCTCCTTCCTCCTTCCCATTTCCTTCAGAGGAAAGGACTTGGTGTGGGTTTGAGAACAGGAGTGGCCCCTGCCTGAGGGTCTTCCTGCAAGATCCACAAACAACCTGACCCCCACAAAAAGACAGGCACATGGGCTCAGCACCCTGTTTGGCAACAGGAAAACCCGCTGGGTGTTGAAGGCGGGGGAAAGGGAAGTGAAGCCTGTAAACAGCTACTGGAACCATTAAAACCTGGAGATTAAAACAAATCAGACAGAAGCCCCATGTTACCCCTGGCCCCCCCCGCAGGGACCCCATCACAGCCCAGCCTCCCAAAGAGCTGGGACAATGAACATCGAATTCCCTGGAGCTCCCCTCGGAGAATTTGTAAAACCTGCCAGGCATCCAGAGAACAGGGAAACAGCAATGGGAAGCCCAGAGCATTGTTCAGACTCTGGTAAGGACCCACCACCCCAGCAGACATGGAAGGAACAATTCTGTGTATTATGCCCAGCTCTCATATATGCCAGCAAATACCGACCCATGAGACAGGGATTGATTCTGTTTTTTTACTATCATCCTTTCCCAATGCCGGTACTGTGCCTGGCACGTAGTAGACACTCCAAAATGTTTAATGCACAAATGAAAGAGAATGATGAACACCATCTTTGTGGCCTGGCACCTATATGGGCAGAGAGAAAGTGTGTGCATTTATTCACTCAACAAATATTTATTTAGCATCTTCTATGCCAGACACTGTCCTAGACACAATAGCAAACAAAATAAGTCCCTGTCCTTGTGGAGTTTATGTTTAGTGGTTGTAAAGGTGAAAATCTCAACGCTCCCCAAAAAACTATGTTAAGTCATAGACATGCAATAATTGTTTAGTAAGCGTCTGCTATGTGCAAGTGATGAGTACCAGGCGTTATGACAGGCACCTGGGATCTGGGACTCAGTCCTAGTGAAATTATTTCATCTTCTAGACCAGGACCCTGTATCGGAATGTGTGTGCCAGCTGTTAGAGGCCCCTGGGTAAGGAAAACGTGATTACCTCTTTGGCGCATCTGTCCTCATCTGTCGGTGAGCAGAAGCCACTGCGTGAGTACCACGTACATGCCCAAAACACCACACAACACTGCAGGATAGAAAGAAACCCAACATCTTTAGCTGAGAGATGCCGGAGTCAGAAAAGCAGCTCTAATATCTATAATAATAAAAGCGTAATATGCTAATTAGACTAGATGTCCTTCCGGATGACCTTCCGGACGAAGCCAGGGCTGGGAGGGAAGCCGGTGCCGCAGCCAGGGGAAAGAAGGCCTACTCTTGCAGGCTTTTCATGCATCGGGCCTGCTGTGTTATAATAAAACACTAGGACGGACACGTGCCCAGGTTGTGGGCTTGATCCCCAATAGGGGCATGCAGGAGGCAGCCAACCGATATTTCTTTCTCATCCATGTTTCTATTTCTCTTTCTTCCTTCCCCTCTCTCTAAAATCTATAACACATTTAAAAAAAAAATAGACACTAGGGCTCAAAGAGTGCTCCTAAGGCAAGCGGGCTCCTCCTCTGTCCCTCATACCCACCCCCACCCCCCCCTGAGATGTTGTTATTCTGAGCCTACGTAGCAAGCATTTCCCAATCCTGGAAGTAGTCTGCTCATTTCCAAGTAAGAAGACACTGGCTCTGCTGACTGTACCGGGTGGGGCAGAAGGAGCTGGCAAGATGAAGGAGGTGCTAGAGCCCAACACTTCGGATGGTTAACAACTCATAAAGGAGATGCCCTGAGTCATGCCTGATTCCTTGACCAAAACCCCATGGAGACAGGACCGGGGTCACACCCCAATCACCAGCCTCTGAGCTATGAAGGCCAGGAACTATCTCCCAAGCGAGAAGACCCACATGTCTGAAATCTGATGCGATGGGACATTTCCTCCCTGCCAGCAAGTGCCCAGCTCCCCTCGGACACCGTGTAACTCAGCTGCTTCAAGTAACTCCTCCCCTAGATCCAAAGGCACAGAAACGTGCTCAGGACATCAAACCATCAACAAGCAGCAGCCACTGGGCAATCCGGGACAACACAGCACAGACAAGGGCATCACGCACAGAACTTCTGACGTGACACAAACAAGAGCCTGGCAGGACCGACGAAGTCCATGGAGATGCTACGTATGGAACTCTGGGCTGTAGGACAGCTCCTGGCATTTCCAGGAGGGCCCACAATTAGCCTCCCAGATGCCAGGAAACACCCTGGCAGGGGAGCCTCAGGGACAGGATGGAGCTGAAGCCTTCAGAAGAGCCAGGCCCACTCCTCCTGAGAGAGAGGAGCTGCAGTCCCAGGACACGCCAGCATCTGCAGGCCCTGAAGACAGCTTGCCTGGCAGCCAGGACAGCTGCCCTCTACCCAAAGCAGGGGCCTGGTAGCTTCCCAGGCCAGCATCCAACACTGGCTGTCCTCTCACCAGGTCGGGGGAGGGATCTCAGGGACCACGGGTGGAGGTGGCAGGCTGAGTAAGGGCAATTCTTCCTCAGTGGGCTGAGGCACACCCCAAAGAGGGAAAAAGTGGTGGTGGAGAGGCAGGGAGAAAGGCAGCCAAATGAAAGAGTGGCTCAGTATACTTAGCTCATTCAACCAGAAGCGATGGGCTACACCATCTGTAGATACTGTCAGAGGCCCATCTGCTCACACCTTTGAGAAAGAGGCAGGCTGACCCTGACTCTGTAAAAATCACTAAATGGGAACTTGGGGACGGACAATCGTAACTTCCCACGTAGAAAACGACAGCGTGAGCAAACTGCAGGAAGCTATCGGCCAGGGCTGCTGGTGCCCAAGCTGCTCCACAAGGAGTGGGCTTGACCTCTTCCCAAGCCCTCTCACCTACCCCCTCAGTGGGGAGTGCAGGTGAGCAAAGACAGAGGAGTAGCAAACTGCTCAGGGGCAGGCAAAACCCTTGGGAGCCTGAGATTAGACTAAATAACTGCCAAACCCACAACCTCAACTTCATTAGAATGACCCATCCAAATCCTGTTTTTCATAGAACAAGGGACCCCTTTTGGTCCATTCTGCCCAAATCCCCCCAACTGCTGCTTAAGAGGGGGCTCAGGGGTCAGTGGAGAGGGGACTGGCTCAGCCATCCTGGATCCTATTTCTTCCACAGAAAAGTTCAGTGCACAAGAGGATTCCAAAACTTGAAGTCTGGCCTAGCTAGTTCAGTTGGCTCTCCACCAAAGCCCCTGAAAGTTGCCAATTCTGTGTCCAATTCTGGCTCAAAGACAGAGAGCACGATCCTCAAAAGAGAAGACCTAGAAACCCAGAGCCACGTGAAACAACAGGCCCTCGTTTCTGAACGTGAGAGTGGGTCACGCTTTCTGAATCTTCCAAGACCAGATCGGGCAGAAACAGGGGCCTGTATGTTACTTCCTGACGATCTCTCTAGGGTACCAACTCCAAATAAAGGAGTTCAGGTGGAAGACGTCTGAAAAGAACTTTCTGCCTGGCGAGAAGGTTACATACCCCGACACACCACAAAGGTGGTGGGCTCTCTGGCCCCAGACAGAATCGTCTCTGTGACTAGAAGCGACTGAAGCTCTTGCCACAGTCTGACTAACGCCGTCCCAGACCGCCTGGGCAGACAGTGACCTGACCTTTGATGTAACGCCTGGGCAAAGGGAACAGAACTTCAGTGTCCACTTCCCTCTTGGATCCACAGGAAGTTAAGCTCCCAAGGAAAATGCAGGGAGAAACTTCAAAAGAACCCGCTCAATGAGGGCTGGGAATCAGAGGCCCTGACGCAGTCCGTGGATCAGAGATGCACGAGGGAAAGTCAGCAGCTGGCTCAAGCCATCACCAGCAAAAGGGACAGAGGTCTGCCAGCCCCGGAGCTATCAGGCGGCAATCTGTTTAAAACTCAAACAGGAAAAACACTGTCTGGAGTCAGCACAGAGGGAAAAGGTTGAGAACCACAGGTCCGAAGGTGGGAGTCAGGGCTGCCATGGACTGGGGTATCACGATGTGCATGTGTTCAGTACATCCAGAGTGGAAAGACGCGCAGCCCTGTTTCCTGGAAGGGGAAAAGAGCTGGACGAGGCCTCCAGCCACGCCTGGCGCACGCCCAACTCGGCAGCCAGTCTCTTCCCAAGGGTTCCTGGAAGTCAACAGGCCCATAAAGAAGTATTACAGCTGAGATGAGAAGAACGATCTACAAACTGCACATCATCCCTGATGCAACACCCCAGTAAATTCTCCCACGAAGACATAACCTGCTCTTTATCTCCGACATTCAATGCTCCTCACCCCCCTGCTAACTCAGCTGCAGGTCAAGGGGGAAGCACAGTAGTGTGTGAGCTAATGCTTCTCCCTGAGGCAAGGCCCTGGGAGGGAAGGGGTGAGAGGGGCAAAAGCAGGGCCTCTGAGAGGAGCCGGGCAGGAGAGGCTTAGGCAGACAGGTAAGCAGCCCGGGGCTGAAGAAGCCTGTAACCCCGCGAGGGAGACGAGGAGGAGCCCCAATACTGAGAGGGGCAGGCAGCGGGGGACGGAGGGGACAGGGATGGAACAGAGCAAAGACTGAGGGCAAGGATGGAAGGACGAAGGCCGGGGACAAGGATAACCAGGGAAGATCCCCAAGGAGACCCCGGGCAGAGGGCAATGCATCTGGGGACACCGGAGAAGAGACGAAGGAAGGTCAGGGGCCAGGGTGGGGAGCGGGAGACCACCCGAGCCTGAGCCCGGGCTCTCCCAACACTGACGCGGGAGGAGACGGGGCCACGAGGCCCAAGTGGGGTCACAGTCGGGTGCGGAGGCCTGCAGCTGGGCTCAGACAGCGGTGAGGGTCCCAAGAACTGGGGCACAGGGGCGCCAGGCAGCAACGGGCCACCGCAGACCGGCCCGAGTCCGAGCGTCGGGGAGGCGGCGGCGGCTCGGTCCCCGGACCCCGGCTGCTGTTCCCGCCCCCACTTCCCCTCCGGCCTGGCGTCCCGGCGGCGTGGGCGCTTCGCCCGGACCGCCGCTTACCTCCGCTGCGTGCCGACCCGCCTCCCCGACCCGGACTGACCTGTCCCGGCCGCCTCTCGCGCCGCCGCCGCCGTCCCGCAGGCTCCTCCGGCTCCTGCCAAAACTTTTCCCATTAATCCCAGCTCCGCCGCGGCCGGGCGTCACACGCAGCGCCGCCCCGCCCCGCCCCCGCGGGCGTGACGTCACCGCGCAGCTCGGCTTCACCCCCCCCTTCCCACGCCCCTTTCCGCCCGAGCCAGCCAATCACCGCGCCTCCTGGAGGCTCCGCTGATCCTGCCACTCCGCCCACCGCACGCCTCTTTGGCCGCTGCAGCGCCCTCTGGTGCCGGATGCGGCCGCGGCCGCTTAGGGAGGAGCTGGGAGGGAGCTCCAGGCCAGCGAAACAGGTCGAGCAAGTGTGTATCGCTAAAGGGAATTTAAAGCTGGAGGGAACTAGGGGTCATCTGGTCTAGCCTCCTCATCCTCCAGTGGAGAGAAGGTGCGTGACTTGCTGCAGGAAGCAACAGAACCCGACTCTTCAGACTCCAGACTCCACTGGACGAGATTGTGCTGCTTGTAACTTTCATAAAAGGACTTTCCTGCCTCTCTAGACTCTAGAGCAGTGGTTCTCAACCTTCCTAATGCCGCGACCCTTTAATACAGTTCCTCATGTTGTGGTGACCCCCAACCATCAAATTATTTTCGTTGCTACTTCATAACTGTAATTTTGCTACTGTTACGAATCGTAATGTAAATATGTGATATGCAGGATGTATTTTCATTGTTACAAATTGAACATAATGAAACCATAGTGATTCATCACAAAAACAATATGTAATTATATATGTGTTTTCCGATGGTCTTAGGCAACCCCTGTGAAAGGGTCGTTCGACCCCAAAGGGGGTCGCGACCCACAGGTTGAGAACCGCTGGTCTAGAGGCTTCTGCAATAGGAATGGATGGTTCTGGGCTTCTTACCTGTCTTCCCATGTACTTATTGAATACACTTGAGCATCCTTCCTACTGTTGAAGAAAATTTCGTTCTTGCTTCTAACCCAGGTCTTTAGGATCTGGAAGAGCCCTGTTGCCCCAGCCTGTGCTTTCAGATATACCATACAAAGGTACCTAGCAGCCGGGAGGCAGTCTGGTGGAAGAAGCTGGGTTTGTCATCTTGACTCATGAGTATATGATCAATGGGTAACTTCCTCCTCTTCGCCACCTTTAAAGATGACCCCTCCCCTCTCCCACACGCTCCTCAGGCCACACCCTCAGATATCTGGATGGTAGAACTATTGAGTGATTTTTTTTTCTTTCTGCTTCTCTTTTTATTTTCTATTCTTTAAAAATGAATATGCATTACTTTTGTAATTCAGATGTCAACCTCCTTGCCCTTTGAGACTGAAGTAAGAATGGATTGTGTAAGTCAAAACCTTCCCTAAGATTTCTGCAAGGTTCTGAGGATTCATATTCTCCTAAATCTCTCTGCTTCTGGGCTCCTGCTTCAGCCGGGCTATTGCAGGACCACAATTCAGAAATAGAGAACTGAACCCTTCCTGAGGACTCCCCGCCTCTTCCCTCACAAAACATTCACGGGTATAGAAGTCATTGTGATACTCTGGGCGCTGAGGCAGGGGCAAATGATACTTTACAGTTTACACGCACACAGCGGCATTCTTTGAAGTTCTTTCCCATCCCCAATTGAATTTTTCTTTCTTTTTTTTAAGGAAGGTTTTATAGTTTAAAAATATACTTTAGGTTTTGATAAACGGTTGTAAATATTCTGAGATTCTACACAAATAATTCTATGGTTTTAAGAATTTATACATTTGGGCAGCAAAATATCAGACACATGTTGTAGCAGTATCTTTACTGACACAGCTCCTAGGGCAATGGAAACTAAGGAGAAAATAAACAAATGGGACTACATCAAAATAAAAGGCTTCTGCACAGCAAAAGAAACCATCAACAAAACAAGACAGTCCACTGTATGGGAGAACATATTTGCCAATGTTATATCTGATAAGGGCCTAATCTCCAAAATTTATAGGGAACTCATACATGTTAACAAAAGAAAGATAAACAATCCAATCAAAAAATGGGCAAAGGACTTAAATAGACACCTTTCAAAAGTGGACATACAGAAAGCCCGGAGACATATGAAAACATGCTCCAAGTCCCTAATCACCTGAGAGATGCAAATCAAAATGACAACGAGGTACCATTGCACACCTGTCAGAATGGCTATCATCAACAAATAGACAAACCAAAGTGCTGGAGAGGATGTGGAGGAAACAGAACCCTGGTGCACTGCTGGTAGGGGTGCAGCCACTGTGGAAACAGTATGGCGTTTCCTCAAAAAATTAAAAATGGAACTCCCATTTCACCCAATAATCCCACTTTTAGGAATATATCCCAAGAAATCAGAAACACCAATCAGAAAGGATATATGCACCCCTATGTTCATAGCAGCACAATTTACAGTAGCTAAGATTTGGAAACAGCTTAAGTGCCCATCAGCAGATGAGTGAGTTAAAAAATAGTGGTACATCTACACAATGGAAGACTACACTGCTGTAAAAAAGAAAGAACTCTTGCCCTGGCTGGCTTGGCTCAGTGAATAGAGCATCGGTATGTGGACTGAAGGATCCCGGGTTTGATTCCAGTCAAGGGCACATGCCTGGGTTGCAGGTTTGATCCCCAGTAGGGGGTGTGCAGGAGGCAGCCGATCAATGATTCTCTCTCATCATTGATGTTTCCATCTCTCCCTCTCCCTCCCTCTCTGAAATCAATAAAAATATATATTAAAAAAAAGAAAGAACTCTTACCATTCGCAACAGCATGGATGGACCTGGAGAGCATTATGCTAAGTGAAAGCCAGTCGGAGAAAGATAAATATCACAGGATCTTGCTCATTTGTGGAATATAATCAACAACATAAACTGATGAACAAAAACAGATCCAGAGACAGAGAAGCATTAAACAGACCATCAAACTTCAGAGGGAAGGCGGGGGAGGAGGATGAGGTAAGAGATCAACCAAAGGACTTCTATGCATGCATATAACCAATGGACACAGACACTAGGGGGGTGAGGGCATGTGCTGGGGGCTGGGGGGTGGCCAGGGAGAGGTCAATGGAGGGAAAAGGAGACATATGTAATATTATATGTAATACTTTAAACAATAAAGAATTTTTTAAAAAAGAATAATGAATGGATAATTATTTTTAAAAAGAGAAAAAGAATTCATACATTTGGCCCTGCCCTGTGTGGCTCAATAGGTTGGTGCATCATCCTGTATACCAGAAGGTGAAGAGTTTGATTCCCAGTCAGGATACATACCCAGGTTATGGGTTCTATCCCTCAAGCTAATTGATGTTCCTCTCTCTAAAATCAAATTTAAAAAAAAGAATTGATACATTTGTTGCCTTTTTATAATACACACACACAAACACACACACACACACACACACACACACACACACATATATATATATATATATATATATATATATATATATATATAAATAATAAAAGTGTAATATGCTAATTAGACTGGACATCCTTCCAGATGTCCTTCCATCCTTCCGGACAAAGCCAGGGCTGCGAGGGAAGCCTGGGTCCTGGGTGCCCAAGGAAAGCTAGTGCCAGCAGCCAGGGGAAGGAAGGCCTACTCTTGCACGAATTTCTTGCATCGAGCCTCTAGTATATAATTGATTTCAAAGAGGAAGGGAGAGGGAGAGAGAGATAGAAACATCAATGTTGAGAAAGAATCATTGATCGGCTGCCTCCTGCATGCCCCACACCGGGACAACCCAATCGAGCCTGCAACCTGATCGAGCCCGAAACCTGGGCACATACCCCTGACTGGAATGAAACCTGGGACTCTTCAGTCAACAGGCCAACGCTCTATCCACTGAGCCAAACCAGCCAGGGCCCTTCGTCCTTTTAAGTGGGTGTAGGTAAGACTTGTCAACATGATCAATTCCCCATCTGAGGTTTTCTAACTGGCCCTTTATCCCTTAGGGCCTGGCCTTTTCCCAAATCACTACTTCTCCTCTCTGTTCTTTATCCCACCCTCTCCAGAGAAAAAAACAAATTCCTCTGGCTGAGCTGTTTTTATTGATTTGAGAGAGAGAGGGAGAAGGAGAGAGAAACATCGATTGGGAATTGAACTGGCAAACTTTTGCTGCATAGGCCAATGCTCCACCAACTGAGCCACACCAGCCAGGGCTTAGCTATATTTCCTTATTGCTAGGTTTCCTGTCAACACTCATGCCCTAAAGATCTCACTCACTACCCCTAACAGGCTTATTTCCCCTAATAAAGAGAGTTCTCTCCCTAAAAGAAATTCCGGGAGCACTGTTGAGATGCTACATTTTCACTTCATTTCACTTTTATATTTTAAAGGATACATACCCAGATGGAGAGTTGCATCCCAGTCATGTGGGAGACAACTAATTGATGTTTCTCTTTCACATCAATGGTTCTCTCTCTGTCTCCTCGTTTCCAATAAAATCAACAAAAACATATTTTCAAATATAGTTATGAAAAAAAATTCTTTAAAAAAAATGATGCCTACAAAGATTTGGTTAAAAAGTGGGAAATGTTATGATCTGATTTTCAGTGGGCAAAAAGCAGGATCTGATAATATGTATAGCATATATAGATAAGTATATCGCTTGGAAAATAAAAAAATAGCATAGAAAAAACTGGAAGCACACACTAAAATGTTATCAGCAGTTGTCTTTGGGTGGGGTTGTGTGAGTTTTTATCTTTCTTTATTTTTATTCTGAGCGGGGTTTTTTTCCCATAATGGAAACATGATTTGCTTTTTAGGCACAAAAAGAAAAATCTTCCTTATATTGAGGAAAATTTTGTATTCTCTGGTTATCCTATCCAGTAGTCTTAGTTCTAGTTCTTGAAGGTGCACTAAGTCAAACTGTTTTCCATATAAGAGTCCTTTTGACGTTTGAGCCCACTCCCCTATATTTTTTCTTCTTAAGCTACAACATCCCTCGTTCCTCAGATAAAATGATCATAGTGCCTTTTGCCACCCAGATTGCTGGCCTCACCATGTGCCATTTTATGAATATCCATCCTCTTCAAGGCTTTCCTTGGTTTGGGCCTCCTAACTTCTGAATCACCTACCCAAATTTGGGGAATCTCCCACCTGAGAGGCTGAAAATGTCAGGCATTTGCTTCCAGCCTCCTTTGCAGCTAAGGCATAGCCACATGACGAGGCTCCACCAATCAGACGCACTGGAGATTGGGAGGATGAGGCCGTGGGCAGCACAAATAATCCATTCAGGTAAGTGGCAGAGCAGAGCTCCACCTAATTTCCTGTTGTAAGAAGCAGCAGTTGTAAGAGCAGAGTCCAGCCCTGCTGACATCAGCCACAGAAGCAGCAGCGTCTGCACCTAGAGGTGGCGGCAGCTGGGCTGTCTGCATAGGGACTGTGCCATGATCTTTGGTATTGTTCCTCACTTTACAGCCTCCAAACTGGCTCTCCCATCCCCCCAATTACTTAAGGAACTTCTCTATACTCTTTAATAAATTCCATTTTTACTAACCTGTTACCTGAATCACAAACCCAGACTACTATAGCTTCCCCAAATCTTCATTTTGACTAGATTTGCCCACAGGCACAGCTCAAAGTGGGAAAAGCTGGGAAAAGCCTCGGCAACACTTTCCAGCCCCACCAGAGGTCGCAGCTTTGAAGACCTGCTCTGGTGCCCAATTACAGTGTAAATGAGTGATAACCTAAAACGTGGAGCAAGAAGGCTGGCTAGGTCCACTTTGAATTACCGGTAGATTCTGACCTCCTCCGCAGCCATTTCAGGCTCCAGCCAGCAGGTGGGGCCCTCCTGAAGTCAGCCTCCTTGGCATTCTCTCTCCCCACCCCACGCCCCCAACAGCAGGGGCCAGAGAGGCATCTTCCAGCTGGCACCTCTCCGGGCTGGGTAGACACTGTGCCTGCGGAGGAACCACCTTGCATATCCTGGCAACAGTTTGCAACAAGCTTCTCGCTCTCCAGCCAGTCACATCTCCTTATATACAAACCACAATGGGATGACCTGGGATCCCAAGGCTTGTGCTGCTCACGTGGCCCCGAGGGCATGGGTATTTCTGAGAGCATCAGAGATTGGATACACTCGGCTTTATCTGGAATGTTGGAAAGGACGGAGGAATTCTTTTCTAACCCTGGAATTAAAAGACTGGGAAGTATTTTCTTCTGCCCCCGAGGGAGGGCCCCCGAGACTGAGAGCTCCCTCTGCCAGTCCCAGTGTGGATTGCATTCAGGCATCCGGTGATGTTTCTTTCACTATCTCACGCACCCACCCTCTATGCCAGCGGTTCTCAACCTGTGGGTCGCAACCCCTTTGGCAGTCGAACGACCCTTTCACAGGGGTCGCCTAAGACCATCCTGCATATCAGATATTTACATTACGGCTCATAACAGTAGCAACATTACAGTTATGAAGTAGCAACGAAAATAATTTTATGGTTGGGTCACAACATGAGGAACTGTATTTAAAGGGCCAGAAGGTTGAGAACCACTGCCTATGCCTTCCTATGTCCCATTATAGATATTCAAAAGCCTGGACTAGACCCCATTTAGAGGTGAGGAAACTGAGGCTGAGAGATCGGCTTGCCAGCTCAAGTCTAAACTCTACCCAGCTTCTGAGAGTCAGGCCTCATTCTACCTTTCTAGTCACAGGTCTCTCATGGTAGTAGCCTCCTAAAAGAATAGATTGGAACTGTAAAGCTTCTTGCACATTTTTATGGTGACATCTAATATTTTTCATCATTAATTTAAAACAATAGTTTCAGAGGGAGAATGTAATTTCTACTCTTTAATAAATATTGACATTTTAATATAAAACTGCCATGTTACCCGTTTAAATATATTGAATAAAACTCAAATCCCAAAGTCATTTGATGCTTACCATTATTCATCTTAAAAATAACATGAACAGCCCAGCCGGCCTGGCTTGGTGGTTGAACGTCGGCCTGTGAACCAGGAGGTCACGGGTTCGATTCCCGGTCAGGGCACATGCCTGTGTTTCGGGCTTGGTTCCCAGTGTGTGGCGTGCAGGAGGCAACCAATCGATGATTCTCTCTCATCATTGATGTTTCTCTCTCTCTCTCCCTCTCTGAAATCAATAAAAACATATTTTTAAAAAATTACATGAACAGCCCTACCTGGTTTGGCTCAGTGGATAGAGTGTCAGCCTGTGGACTGAAGGGTCCTGGCTTTGATTCTGGTCAAGGGCACATTCCCAGTAGGAGGCATGTAGGAGGCAGCTGATCAATGGTTCTCTCTCATCACTCATGTTTCTCTCTCTCCCTCTCCCTTTGAAATCAATAAAAATATATTTTTACAAAATAACGTGAACAAGCTTTTCTTTAGCAATAAAAACATTTTACATTGTTTCTTGTTCTCCTTGTACTTGTATTTCCATTCCTCTTTCCCCTCAACAATCTAATCTTAATGTAACATATTTTATTCTTGGAAGTCTTTTATTGATCACAATATCATACATCTCTGCAACCAAAGTACGTATATAAGTTAAAGTTTAAAAAGAATCTAAGCTTTATGTAACTATAAAGCTCTAAGCGAGAAATTTTTTTCTGGTTTGAGTGGCCATCAGAAATATTAGTAGTACTCAGTTGAGCAAAACAACATAAATATTATGATTTTTATACATATTAAATAAACATAAATAGCCGAAACCGGTTTGGCTCAGTGGATAGAGCGTCGGCCTTCGGACTGAAAGGTCCCAGGTTCGATTCCGGTCAAGGGCATGTACCTGGGTTGCGGGCACATCCCCAGTAGGAGGTGTGCAGGAGGCAGCTGATCGATGTTTCTCTCTCATCGATGTTTCTAACTCTCTATCCCTCTCCCTTCCTCTCTGTAAAAAATCAATAAAATATATTTAAATAAATAAATAAATAAATAAACATAAATACAAAAATGCATTGGAAATGTATTTACCAATGAAATTCATGGACTACTTCTCCCACCCCCACCCTCAGGTAGTTCAGATGTTCACAGTTGAATATTATTTATTAGAATGAGACCGCATTCAGCATCAATTCTAGTTCCTTTTTTATTTTATTTTAAAGCTGAGAAAACTTGTTCACTTCATACGTAGATAGGAAGTGAGAGTTTGATTTAGCAATGGCATCTACTTCTGAGTTGTCTCCCCCCACCCCCAAAAAAATCATAAAGATCTACGATAAAAAATATTGTTAAGGATTCTTCAGGGTTTTGAAAGCAAAGATCCTGCCTTAAAAACCAAAAGAATTTGTTGTCCAGGTTTTGAGCTGCCCACTTTCTCAGCACCTACAGCCCTGCACTAGCATTTCAAATAGGAGCTTCATTTAGCGCTCCAGGAATTTCACCCTCTGGCTAGTCCCCTACTGAAAGACAGCGGACGGGAATGGTGAGCCTCGCTACTGAAAGTAGGGAGGGTGAAATTGTGAAAGAGGAAAGAGTTTTGGTAAACAGAATTCGGAAGCTGAAGATCTGCAAGTTGATTTTCTTTTCTTTTCTTTTTTTAAAATATGTTTTTATTGATTTCAGAGAGGAAGGGAGAGGGAGAGAGAGATAGAAACATCAATGATGAGGGACAATCACTGATTGGCTGCCTCCTACTTGCCTCCCACTGGGGATTGAGCCCTGGGCCCAGGCATGTGCCCTGACCAGGAATCCAACTATGACCTCCTGGTTCATAAGTTGACGCTCAACCACAGAGCCATGCCAGCCGGGCAGCAAATTGATTTTCTTAAAACTCCTTGTACCCTAGAGATACCCACACCAACAAAGGACCACTGATCCTCCCATCCAACACCAGAATCCAGAGTTCCTGCGCCCATAAATGTGGTATGCTGCCTTCTACGTGTATTGTTCCTATGTTTTCCTACTTATTTATTAAACATTTTAAGGACCATCTTGAATCTCAGCTCCTACCTAATGATTCCCCTTTTCCTGAATCCCTACTACACTTAAGAGCTTTTTATATATATAATTTATTTCAGATAGGAAGGGAGAGGAAGAGAGAGATAGAAACATCAATGATGAGACAGAATAATTGATCGGCTGCCTCCTGCATGCCCCGTACTGGGCATCAAGCCTGCAACCGGGCATGTGCCCTTGACCAGAATCAAACCCGGAATCCTTCAGTCCATAGGCCGACGCTCTATCCACTGAGCCAATCCGGCTAGGGCCACACTGAAGAGTTTGAATCTCACTTCCCACCCCTGAAATATGCATCGTGTTATACTGGCAGCTTTGCTTCGTGACACTTTAGATTATAATGAGGCTCTTTGCAACAGAATTTGGTGAACTTGCAAAAGACATGAACTTTGATGCCACATAAGCACATAAGTTCTAGGAGGGCAGGGGTTCTATGTTTTGTTCTGTGTCATGTAGCCAGCATCTAGCACAATATCTGGCATACAGGAAGAGCTTAATTGTTGAATGAACAGACTTGAGTTTGAATCTTACTTCATCCCTTTTAAGCTGTGTGACACCCAGTCATTAACTTTAGAATAAGTTTACTCATGAATTCATTTTTAAAAACATCTGTTGCATGCTTCCTGAGAGCCAAGCACACTGTGCTAGGCACCGGGGACCTACAGGGAAGAAGACACGCCCCTGCCCTCAAGGAACTCAAGCCTCTAGTTTGGGGACTGTTACGAGAAGTAAGGTGGACAGAACAGCCCATGTGCAATCCCAGAGCTGCTAGTAGATCCAAAAGCTAGAGGCATAGGATGTCCGCCTGGGCCAGATGTTCACGGGCCTCTCGTGCCCATGGAATTTAGGGAATGTGAACTTGACTGTCCAGGCTACCACTGAGAGACTGGAAAGTGGGAAGAGTCCGGAACAGATCTGCATTTTAGAAAACCCATTCGGGCAGCCCTAGGGAGAAAAGTAAGCAAGAAGACCCGGTTACTGCTCTTATCCGGTTGGAAGGTGGTAAGGGCCAGAGTAAGGCACTGGCTATGAGACGTGGCCCCAAGAGGATGGATATGAGAGTGACCAAGAAAAGCCAATCAATTGGACTTGGAGACTGATTAGATATGGGGCAAGATGGAGGAGTCAAAGGTGACCATGCAGAGAGAAGATACAAAGGCCTTAGCCATGGCAGTGGCCATGGGGATAGAGGAGGAGTAGATATGAGAGTATGAAGGAGAGAGAATCTACTGGATTTGATGACGGGTTGTGCATGAGGTGGGTGAGAGGGAGGGAGCAAGTCATTCTAGATTCCTAAATCTCTGTCTTAGGTAATAAGGTCAGTGAGTCAGATAATATGAAAAGACCCTAGTGGGGTAGCTCAGTTGGTTAGAGCATCGTCCCAATACACCAAGGTTGTAGGTTCAATCCCCAGTCAAGACACATACAAGAATCAACCAATGAATGCATAAATAAGTGGAACAACAAATTGATGTTTCTCTCTCTCCCTCTCTAAAAAAAAAAAATAATCATCAGTAAACAAATATGGGAAGAGAAGCAAGTTTGGAAAGCTTTGGACAAGTTACCTGACCTTTCTGAGCCTGAATTTCTACACATGCAAAACAAGAGTAATAACATCTACCTCTCAGAGTTGCCATGAGGATTAAGTAACCTGGGAAATTGCAGGGCATAGAATAGGTAGATGCTCAAGAAACACTTTGGTGACACTAATAACAGTTCTTGCTCACGTGCCAAGCACTTAATCCTCACAACACCCCGGTAAGGTAGGTACTATTATGATCCCTATCTTACTAACCTGGGAACTGAAGCACAGCGAGGTATAGAAACGTGGCCAAAGTACCCAGTTAGTGAGTGGCGGAGTGTACTTCCCTAGCCCCTGTACTATATGCCTTATTCTTTCTTGGGCCTATCACTCGGCTTGAGGGAGGAAGAGAGGAAACGGCAGGAAGAATGGACAGCAGACCTGATCAATAATTCACTCCAAGAAGTTTTTATTTGGAAATGTGCCTCCACGACTTGGTGGCAGTCTGGGGCTCATGGCCCCTGGCTTGCTTGTTTACTCTTTTCCAGCCCAGGGCCTAGGATCCTTGGGGTTAAGGCACAGGATCAAGTTTTCAAGGATCAACATCCCAGGCAGCCTTAGTGGCCTGGGGCCTGGGGCTGATGCCAAAAATAAACTAGGTTCCATTCCGGATTGTTTCGTGGTTGGAGGGCCTCGGCCCCTGACACCAGGTCCTCAGCTCCCTCTTTGCAGGGGCCAGTGTCACCCACAGGCCAGCTGTGGCAGGTCCTGGTGGGCATGAGGTTGGGGGGAAAGAGGCTAGCAAAGGCTAGTTTTCTGGTTCTGGGTCCAGTTTATCTTCCTGAGGGCCGGAAGCCGAGATGGGAGCCTCATCCCCACCGTTGAGGGACTTCTGCTGCTCACTGGTGCTGGGTGAGGTGGTCCTGCTGCCCTGGGATCCCCAGCGGGTCAGGCGCTTCAGGGAGGAGTCTCGGCGGGCAAGGAGAGGGGGCTGGAAGCCCGTGAAGGAGCTGCTGGTGGTGGGACGCTTGTCTGGCAGAGAAAAGGCAGGCGTGAGTCAGGAGAAAGGTACTGCGAAAGGGAGCGGTTGACAGGCCTGGCCTCAGCCCTGGGGGAAGAGGACCTTCTGGCCTCCAGCCCTGCAGGCTCTGTAGGTCTGGAGGCGCCCCTCGCCCTCCCTTCGCCCTCCTCACTCCGGGGAGAGCGCCGAGGTCTAGCCCGCTCTCACCTCCAGGTTCAATTGGATGCATGAGCCTGTTCATCTGGACATTCCAGTGTCTCACGTTGGTGCTGGCCTGGCGCAACTTCCGCTTGGCGGCCTGGGGGACACGACACAGCCAGTGGGGAGGGGTCAGAGCCACTATCCAAGACAGGGTGTCTTGACCGTTACAGGAGCACAGGCCCCTTCGGATGTGACCAAGGCTGCTGACCGGCTCCTCAGATAACTCATGCATATTCACAGAGTGAGGTATATATACAGAGTTGGTATCCAATTTCAGGGGACTCATAAGACCCCCCCCCCCACAGGGTTGCAAATAGTCATAATTATAGTTTCCATTTATTAAGCGGCCAAGATGTGTTAAGTATATTTATTATCGTATTCAACCTCCAGAGCAGACGTTAACCACAAACAAGTGCAGAAGAGGTTAAGTGACTGGCCGGGGACACACGCTGACCTGACACCACTGCCCCACCGCCTCTCAGGAACTAGTGTACAAGCCTCTGCTCCGAGGTTCACCCGCCCTTAGCCGCAGGGGGTGGGGTTGTAGAGGAACTTTTCCTTTCCATGTTACATATTTTTGTGTGTGAATTTTTTTTAAAATATATATTTTATTGAATTTTTTACAGAGAGGAAGGGAGAGGAATAGAGAGTTAGAAACATCGATGAGAGAGAAACACCGATCAGCTGCCTCCTGCACACCTCCTATTGGGGATGTGCCCACAACCAAGGTACATGCCCTTGACCGGAATCGAACCTGGGACCCTTCAGTCTGCAGGCCGACGCTCTATCCCCTGAGCCAAACCGGTCAGGGCTATGTGTGAATTTTTTATGATGACCATGTAAGCCAACAAAGGAAGATAAAATAAACACTATTAATAAGAACAAAACATCAAAATATAAAACCTCTCTTCCACAGAGATTTGTGCTTCAAGGAGAGGATGCAAAATACAGGGATAGCAAAATAGGATCTTGGAAGAGAAGGAGGAAAAATTTTGCCCAGATTAATAGTAATGATAAAAATAGCAGCTAACGTAGCCCTGACCGGTTTGGCTCAGTGGATAAAGCATCGGCCTGCGGACTGAAGGGTCCCGGGTTCGATTCCAGTCAAGGGCATGTACCTTGGTTGCGGGCACATCC
>NW_005871395.1:121064-122836 GCF_000147115.1 Myotis lucifugus | reverse complement strand
CTACATATGAAATATCACCTATTATCTCGTTCAATCTCATAACAATGCTATTTCCAGTCCCCATTCCCCAATGAGGGACTTGAACTCAGAGAGGTCAGGCAATTCTCCAAGGTCACAGCCAGAGGGGATGCAACCAGGGTTTGAGGAAAGGCGGGGGCGGGGGTGGGGGTGGGGGGGGGGATCTGAGGTTACGGCTCTCACTCTGCCAGTCACCGCCCATCCCATCGCAGGCCTCACCTCCACGTCCTCATCCGCCCTCTGCCGGTTCTGCCGCACCTCCTCCAGCTGCTGCTGGGCCAGCTGCAGGGAGCGGCTCTGCATGGCCATCTCCTGCTGCAGCTCTTGCTTCTCCTGCTGCGCCTGCTCGATGTAGCGCTCCTGGTCCTCCTTCATCCGCATCAGCCGCTTCAGCTTCTCCTCCTCCTCCTCCAGCAGCCTGCGGCCGGCCGGGCGCACTGAGTCGTCTCCAGAGCCCAGGCACCGGTAGGCGCTCAGCAAGCGGGGCGGCGGGAAGCCGGGGAGGGGAGTCCGAGGTCCCTCAGCCTTACCTGGTCTGGGCCAGGCGCACGGCCTCCTCGTCCCGTCGAGCTTTCACCTCCAGTTGCAGAGCCTCCTGAAGCCTCTGCTGCATGTCCTCCAGCTCCTCGATGCGCTGCCGCTGCCGGGCGGCCTCCTCCTCCTTCAGCTCCATCTCAGCCTGCATGGATGCCCGGGCCTGCAGGGGCGCAGAGCAGCTCAGTGGGGCCCAGGGCAGGGAGGCGGCGGGCATGCGCCCTTTCCCCAGCGTCCTGCTAGGCTGGCCCCACTAGTTCTCTCCAGGAGAGAGTCTGGGGAGTTCCTGCATGTCAGCTCTCCTGACCCGATCCCTTTCTGAGAGCCTGGCTAGGCCAGATAACCATCAGCGAGCTGATGCGCCTAGCACCAGCCTTAATCATCACTATTATCTGTGATAACATAATGTGTTATAATTAAGGCTGGTGCTGGGAAGGGAGTGACTATAATTAGAATAATTGTTATGACAGCTGTTTCTCATTTGATCCTCACCAGACCTCTGCAGTCAACATGCCACTGGTAAGTCACTGAGGGACAGAGAGGCCGAGTACCTTGCCTGCGATGCCAGGGCTCCGAAGAGGCAGCGCTGGGAATGAATGAATGCACGTGTCTGACTCCAGTTCTAGATCTCTTCAATCCTAAACCTCATGGCCTCCACACGCTGAGTACGCCCCCACTTTCATCCCCCCCTTCCTCCCATCCTGAATTCCCCAAACTGGCTTCATTGTAAACTCAGATCAAGTCTAGTGTAATCGATTCCAACCCGAATCCAAGTTCATCCCTAATGACGTGGTCTCTGGCGGCTCCGGCCCCACCCACCCGTTGGCTCCACCTCACACCTTCTCTTCTCTCAGCCACCCCCCTGCCAGTTTCCTGCACCCTCCACCCAGTCGTATCCCTCACAGGCCCCGTCCCGCCCCGGTAAAGCCCCCGCCTAGGAAGCTGCGCACCGGAGACAAATCAGTCGCTAGTTACGGAAGGCGCAAAAACTTCGTGTTATGTGGTTGTGATGTGGGTGGGAGAATGAGGAAAATGCTCCTGTGCCAGCAACCTAGCTGACCCGGGATTGGAGGAGAGATGGAGGTATGGAGAACAAGCTTGTCTACGTGTGGCAGAATACCATTTGATATATAAACGCCGAGCGTCTTGCGACACAGTGCATGCTACGATAAGGTGCATATCAATATGTATATATGAATTTCATTATTTGAAGTAAAAGA
>NW_005871395.1:110338-120964 GCF_000147115.1 Myotis lucifugus | reverse complement strand
CGGCCCCGCCCCCGCCCCGGCCCCGCCCCCAGTGGCCTCACCTGCTCGGCCTCCCGCAGCTGGCCCTCCAGCGCCTGCTGCAGCTCCTGGTGCTGGCTGCGGCGCCGCGCCTCCTCCTCCTGCAGCAGGCGCTCCGCCTGCCGCTGCGCCTCCTGCAGCAGCTCCAGCTCCTGCAGCTTCCGCTCCTTCTCCTCCTGCAGCTGCTGCAACCGCAGCAGCTCCTCCTCCTTGGCGGCCCGGCGCCGCTCCCGCTGCTCCCGCTGCTCGCGCCGCTTCTGCTTCAGGTCCTTGTGCAGCGATGTCTTCCCCTCGGCCTGCAGCCGGATGGCCATCTGAATGGCTGCGAAGGGAGCGGGAGGGAGTCAGCAGGCGGCTAGCCCGAGGCGGGCGGCTCGAGGTGGCCCGCTGCGGGAAAGGGACCTTAGGAGTCGCTGGAGTCGCCTCCAGCCTCCCGCTGGGCAAAGTGTCAGCAGCCGCTTTACACAGATGAGGCGACTGAGGCCCAGCCAGACCCAGGCCACCCCGTGAGCAACTCACCGGCGGTCCACTCCTGGCGCTGGCGCGTGTCCGAGGCGCTCATCTCGTACGTGCGGGAGGCCGTCTTCACACAGAACATGCAGCGCTTTCCCTCGCGGTCAGGCAGCACCTGGGAGAGGGCAGTGTCCAGGCAGGCTGGCCTCACTGAGGTCAGGGTCAGCTCCAGCTCTAGCTCCAGCTCCAGCTCCAGCCCCTCCTGGCTGACCATCTTCCCTGGCCACCCTCCCACTCTGTTTGCCGGAGCCTGTGTGCCCAGCGTGGAGTTAGTTCTGGGGCTACGTGTGTCCTCACGGCTCTTGTAGACTTTGCTCTTTGAAGTGGGAGTGGGCTGTTTCCATCTTGGTATCTCCCCACAGGGCCTAGCATCTAGTCGCCACTCAGTGTTCATGCAGGTTATGCTTGAACACCTCCAGTGACCGGGTCCTCACTATCCAGAATGTTCTCCATTCATTTATTTCACAGATATTTTGGAGTGTCTGCTGAGTGCCACTCATTGTTCAGGCATTTGAGATACTGATGTGTGCCTCACAGACCAAATCCCTCCCTGCTAAGCTACACTCTAGTGGAAAATAATAGTTACCACGTTTTGAGCTTCTTATGTTGTAGGGTCTGTACTGGTGTTTTATATGCATCATTTTATTCACTCCTCCCAGACAACCTTGTCAGCCAGGCATCATTATCTCCACTTTACAGAGAAGGAAGCCGAGGCTCTAAGAGGCCCAGAGCTTGCCCAATTCACACTGCCTGTTAGTGGTGGAGTTGGGATTTCTGCCTAGATCTGTGTTCTTGCCACAGTGACACCTGTTTCCTCATTTGACAAAAATGGACAAAGCCTCGGGTGGCTATAATAATTTTTTAAAATGTAAAATAACAAGTGTTGGTGAGGATGTGGAGAAATTGGAACCCTCATCCTCTGCTGGTAAGAATGTAAGCAGGTGCAGCCACTATGGGAAACAGTTTGTTCCTCTAAAAGTTAAATAGAATAACCCTATGATCCAGCAATTCTACTCCTAGGTATGTACTCAGAGAAATGAAAACACATCTCCCCCCCAGAAATTTGTACATGGATATTAATAACAGCATTATTCACAACTAGAGGCCTAGTGTACGAAAATTCATGCACTCGGGGGGGGGGGGGTAGTCCCTCAGCCCGGCCTGTGCCCTCTCGCAGTCCAGGATCCCTCAGGGGATGTCCACTTGCCGGCTTAGGCCCGCTCCCAGGGATTGGGCCTAAGCTGTCAGTCAGATATTCCTCTGGCAGCCTGGGAGCCCTTGGGGGATGTCCGACTGATGGCTTAGGCCTGCTCCCCATGGGAAGTGGGCCTAAGCTGCAGTCAGACATCCTTAGTGCTGCCGAGGAGGCGGGAGAGGCTCCCGCCACTGCCGCTGCTCTCGCAGCTGTTAGCCCGGCTTGTGGCTGAGCAGTGCTCCCCCTGTGGAAGCGAACTGACCACCTGGGGACAGCTCCTGTGTTGAGTGTCTGGTGGTCAGTGCATGTAATAGTGACCAGTCGTTCTCCCATTAGGATCAATTTGCATATTACCCTTTTATTATATAGGATAGCAAACAGATGGCAACAACCCAATGCCTAGCCTATATAATAAAAGCCTAATATGCTAAGTGTCTGGTCATTCGTTCATCCATTCAACCAATCAAAGCATAATATGCTAATGATATGCTAAGGCCGCTCAACTGCTCACTATGACATGCACTGACCACCAGGGTCAGACGCTCCAACTAGTAGGTTAGCTTGCTGCTGGGGTCTGGCCGATCGGGACTGAGCGAGATGGGCTAGACACGCCCTGGAGCCCTCCCATGGCCCCTACCTCCTGCCAGCCCCACCCACGATCGGCCCCCAACACCCCCATCAGGGGCAGGGCCGGCCAGCCAATCACCTGTGGTCCCTCCCCCCAGCTAGCCCCACCCCTGATGGGCCCCCATTGGTGGCGGGCTGGTCAGACCCCACCCGTGCACAAATTCATGCACCGGGCCTCTAGTCAACAAATAAATTGAGAAGCAAAATGTCGTATATCTATAATGGAATGTTATTCAGCCATGAAAAGGAATGAATTCCTGATCCATGCCACAACATGATGAACCTTGGAAACATTATGCTAAGAGAAATAAGCCAGACACAAAAAACCCAAATATTGTACTATTCCATTTATATGAAGTGCCTAGAATACTTATTCATGGAGACAAAGGAGCGGTGGGTGAGGATGAGGATGAGTTATTGCTTAATGGGTACAGAATTTCTATTTGGGATGATGAAGAAGTTTTGGAAACAGACGATGGTGATGGCTACACAACACTGTGACTCTATTTAATGCTACTGAATTGTACACTTAACATGGTTAAAATGGCAAATTTCATGTTATACATATATTTTTCCTACTATTAAAAATCTTTTTGTGCCTGGCTGGCATGACTCAGTGGTTGAGCATTGACCTATGAACCAGGAGGTCACGGTTCGATTCCTGGTCAGGCAACATGCCTGGGATGTGGGCTCAGTTACCAGTGTGGAGCCTGCAGGAGGCAGCCGATCAATGATTCTCTCTCATCATTGATGTTTCTCTCTCTCTCCCTCTCCCTTCCTCTCTGAAATTAATTTAAAAATTTTTAATTTAAAAACCAAACCAAACCAAAAAAACCTTTTTGTTTTAAACCTCTAAAACAAGCATGTCAAACTCGTGGCCCATGGGCTGCATGTGGCCCACAACGAATATTTTTATGGCCCCACCAATATAACAGTAAGAAACGTTTTAATAAAAATTTTTAACTTAATTTTTACAAAATCCTGTTATACATAATCTATATATATAAAAGCCTAGCCCTGGCTGGTTTGGCTCAGTGGATAGAGCGTCAGCCTGTGGACTGAAGGGTCTCAGGTTCGATTCTAGTAAAGGGCACATGCCCCAGGTTGTGGGCTCAATCCCCAGTAGGGGGCAAGCAGAAGGCAGCCGATCAATGATTCTCTCTCATCATTGATGTTTCTATCTCTCTCTCCCTCTCCCTTCCTCTCTGAATTCAATAAAAATACATATTAAAATAAATAAGTAAGTAAATACATAAATAAATAAATAAATAAATAAATGCTTAAGTGACCGTTACAACTGTGTCACTGTGATGCACACTGACCACCAGGTGGCAGATGCTCAACACAGGAGCTGCCCCCTGGTGGTCAGTGCACTCCCACAACCAACCTCCCGTGGCCGGCCCAACCTCCTGTGGTCCCCCTCCCTGGCTGGCCTGCCCCAATCGGCCCTGATTGGGACTGGGCAAGATAGTCCTTATCAGCCCCCACCCCTGGCCAGGCCGAGAAACCCCACCCGTGCACAAATTCGTGCACCGGGCCTCTAGTTATTAATAACGAACTACAATGTTTGCTAATGACTGAGTACTATAATCATGTTGCATTCATTTCCCCTTATGCGCCTCACGCACAGACGCACCATTTCCACTAATACTAGCAGCGAATATTTTAGCAGCCGATTGCCACGTCATTAGTCTTGGACTGACTTGTTTGGTGTGCACAACAGGAAATATTTCGTCTTTGGAGAACAAGAAAAATAGGTTTATTTGCGTTTCGCTTATTAATTTGTGCAGTTATTCAGTGTCTGGTAAGTTAATGTTCAAGAAAAAATATTAATTTTTATTAAAATGTTCTATTATTTAATGTCAATGATTACTCATTTATTTCAGCCCGTTGTATTCAGCATGTCTTTATCGAAATAAACCTACGTTTCTATGAAAATTGAAGCTTTTGTTTTTTTGCGGCCACATAAACTTAAACTTTGCTTATTTGGCCCATGTTAGCCTTTGAGTGTGACATGCTTGCTCTAAAATAATAATGGACACAGCCAAGGGAGGAAAAGGAAGGGGAAGGGGGAAAGGAGAGGGGTGTGGAGAAAGAACAGGAGGTGAAGAGTTGCCAAAGGGAATGGACTTTGGGTGAAGGAGAAAGACCTTTAAAGCGGATTTTGAGGTTTTGCTGGGTAGTGTGAGACATAAGCCATCTCCTCTGAAATCTTTAGCAAAATCCACATTATTCACCAATGACTGCAGGTTTATATATATATATATATATATATATATATATATATAGAGAGAGAGAGAGAGAGAGAGAGAGAGAGAGAGAGAGAGGGAGATTTCAGAGAGGAAGGGAAGGGAGAGAGAGAGAAAAACATCAATGATGAGAGAGAATCATTGATCGGCTGCCTCCTGCACGCTCCCCACTAAGGATGGAGCCCGCAGCCCGGAAATGTACCCCAGACGGGAGTCAAACCCGGTACCCTTCAGTCTGAAGGCCAATGCTTTATCCACTATGCCAAACCAGCTAAGGCTAAAAAAAAATTTTTTTTTTTATTGATTTCAGAGAGGATGGGAGAGGGAGAGAAAGATAGAAATATGGATGAGAGAGACACTTCGATGGGCTGCCTCCTGCACACCTCCTACTGGGTATTGAGCCCGGCCCGCAACCCAGGCATGTGCCCTGACCAGGAATCGAATCCGGGACCTTTTGGCCCATGGGGCATGCTCAATCCACTAAGGCACACCCGTCGTGTTGCAGGATTTTTTAAAAAAAATAAAAACAACAACAACACACCTGACATGGATAAGAATGGCCTTGAGATACCCAGGTATGTTTGGGTTACACACATCTAAGCAGAAACAGTCACTGGCTTTTCTCCACTCGCCCTCCTGAGCCTCTTGCCCTCACACCCCACGGAAGGCCTTCTGGGCCCCGAGGTGCGCGCCAGCCCTCCCCTGCCCCCTTACCTCCACACAGCACTGCCCGTCCAGGGGGATAGTGCCCCTTTTCTCCTTGCACTCTTCACTCCCAAAATAGCAGAGGCAGCTGGGCTGCAGCTGGAACCAGCGTTCGGCCCAGTTCCTCCTCAGGTGCCCTCGCTTCCACAGGTAGCCCTGCCAGACAGGGCAAAGTCAGAGGCTTCACTGCCCCCCTTCACTCCTCCTTGGGGTCCTCCCCTGTTGCCTGCTTGGCCTGACCTGCTTCAGGACATCTTGGATGAGCTCCTGGTAGACCTCGTGGATGGCCATGCTGAGGGTGTCCCGCCCCACGCCGCGAAGGCAGCGGCCGGAGTTGAAGAGCTCCAGGAACTGCCAGACGCTGAGCCCCCCGGTGGTCTGGGCCGCCTGGGCCTCCTGGGCCAGCAGCTCCTCCAGCTCCGCCAAGCTCACCTCCAAGCTCATGCTGCTGAGCACCTTCTTCAGCAGGTACTCCACCTGCAGGGGGAGAAGGCCTGTGACTGACCAGGCAGTGTTGCTGGTACCAACACTAGGGGGCGCTCCCCACCTGGCTCCCAGAGCCTGGGCAGAGGTGACCAGGAACAGGGGGGTGGGAGTGGGAGTGGGGGCAGAGAACTAAACTGGTGGACCAGGGTAGAGATTTGGGAGGGGATCCTGGAGTCCCAACCCCAGTCAGGCATCCACTCCCTTTCCCCAACTTACAGTCCCATTCCTTCCTGCCTTACATGAAGGGCAGGCGAAGGTAGGCGTTATAGGCTAGGTAGGGGCTAGGTAGGGGCGAGGCAGAGGCAGCAGGTCACAGAACATATCAGAGCAGGTGCAAGAGCCCTCTCATCCAATACCCTCACTTAGCAGATGACAAAACTGGGCCCAAAGGGGGAAGTGACTTGTTTTAAATCACACAGCAAGTTGGTGCAGCCAGAACTAGACTCGGGTCTCCTGAATCCCATGTGAGCCCTCTTCCGAGCCCCAACCCTGGGGGCCCGCCCTTATGGGAGGGCGAGGGGCCTGACGCTGGGGGTAAGCAGGGCAGGGACAGGAAACCTGTTGGGGAGGAACGGGAAGTGGTGGTTGGGGTACATCCTGCTGCAGTTGGTTCACCCTGTGTGCTGATCACAGCAGCAAACAGCCTTCTGGGAGGCCACCTGCCCTGACTGGCAGGGTCTGGCAAGGCTGCCACCCCGGTGTGTGTAGATGGACACACGGCCCTCTCCTGCCCCAGCAGCTTCTTGGGAAACCCCGGGTCTCAGCTGGGACTGGGGTGGGGTGCGCCAGTTCAGGGCTCAGGTGGCTCCCCTCAATGTTCCCACAAACAGAAGCAAGGATACAAATCTGAGAGCAGTCAGATGTTTTGAGTACTTTGTAAACACGGAGGACCCTCCCCGTTTGCTCTAATCCAAAGACTTAAGTTCACCCCGACACCCTCACAGCCTAGAGGGCTTAAAGGGCAGGAGAAGGCTGAGTGGATGCGAGAGGGTGAGAGCAGAGGGCGGCAGGTTGACGGAGAAGGGGGCCGTGCCCTGACCTCACTGATGAGTTGAGGAGGGAGGGTGCATTCCTGGCCTCTACTCCCAGGAGACCTCCCTGGTCCTGCGCTGAGTCTGCCCCTGCTCCCTGTACTGTGGCAGGAGGGGAAAATCTGGAGCCAGGTAAGATGCAGTTGTCCACCAGGAGTAATGAGAGGGGTCCTAGAAGGGTCTCCCTCCCCCTCATAGCACACCTTCTCCCAGGGCCACAGTCCTCAAATCCTGCATCTGATCTTAAATGTTTTTGTTTTAAATGCCCAGTAATGAATCGGCATTCACATCTCTGTGTAAATAGAATTACAGGTCATTTTCCGGCTGTGAGGCCGGCAGGGCCTGAGGAAGTGTGGTTTTGCTTCTCCTGGGAGAAGGCACAGGTGTTCTGATAGGGGCGGTTGGGGGTGCCCGCAGGTAGCGGGGTGGAGCAGGCATCAGCACGGGAACACAGAGAAGAAAGGGGATGTGGGAAAGTACAAAGGCCACTGGGCTTCCTTCATGGTGGGCTGAGGCCTGTCCTCAACTGGTGCAGTCCCCGGGGCTGCCATCACCCTCACCTCATCGGGAACCATGATCAGAGGGTACTTGTCCTCAGACAGGAAGTTGAAGAGGCACCAGAGGCGGAAGGCGTCTTGATTGGAGAGCATGCTGTTCCCGTTGCTACCCGCCCGGTAGTTCTTCTTGGCCGTCAGGGTCCAGCACAGCTCATCAAAGTGCTCCTTAACAAAAGCCCCCTCCTCCACCTGCCCCCAGGCCTGAGGTCAGTCAAGGAGGCCGCTCGGCCGGCTCTACCCCACACCAGGCTCCAGCTGGTTTCTCGGGTCATCTACTCTCCTGCTCCCCACCCAGCCAAGTCCCCTCTAACTGAGGTATCCCTGAGCTGATTACCAGGTAACTAGCTGGTTCCAACCACCCTGACCGCCCCCCCCACCCCACCCCCCCCCACACACATCCACACCCACCCAAGTTCCCTTAGCCCAGAGGAGAAAGAAGGAAGGCCCTGGGGGCGGGGGGGTGGACAGTCAAGAAGAACCTGAGAAGATAGTGACAGGAGGAGCAGGGGGGACAGCAGAGGGGGAGCTGGAGAGCTCTTTGTACAGGTTACAGCCTGAAGCTGGAGGTGGGGCTCGGCAGGGAGGGGGCAGGAAGCTGTGGGAAGGGTGGAGGCTAGGAGGGAGCTGAGGGAGACTGAAGGTGAGCTCAGGGGGGCAAGGAGGGGTGAGTGGCTGGGAAGTGAAGGATGGACATGGGAGAGGTACAGAGGGGACAGAAGTGGGAGTTTGTCGGGGAGGACCTGTGTTGGGTGCTGGCTGGGAAGTGGGGAGAAGTAGAGGTGCCTCCCCCCGCTGGGCCCCACCTTGTCCAGGATGTACTTGTTGAGGTAGGGCATGTATCCCTGGCTGGACACGGGGCCATCGTCATCGTCTCGGAAGTGCTCCTCCAGAGCCACGGGGTCGTGGGGGATGTGCAGGACCGTGTACAGGTTGTGGGACAGCACCTGAGACAGAGGGCAGTCAGCCTCCCTGCACCCCCACCCGAACCGGGCCCCCAGACAGCCCCCACCGCTGTCCCCTTCCCCATCCTGGGGAAGTCCTCTGCACTCGTCATGCAATTCAATCATAACTGAAACACACACAGATATAATGGAATATTATTCAGCCATAAAAAAGAATGATTTTTGCCATTTGCCACAACATGGATGCTAAGTGAAATAAGTCAGAGGAAAACAAATATGTATAATCTCAATTATATGTGGAATCTAAAACAAACAAACAACCACAAAAAGCCCTCATAGATTCAGAGAACAGCTTGGTGGTTGCCAGCAGTAGGGAGAGCGGGTGGGGAAAATGGGCGAAGGGGGTCAAAGTTACAAACTTCCAGCTATAAAACCAGTCACGGGTGCAACGTCCAGTGTGATAACGGCAGTTAATAGCACTGTATTGCATATTTACAAGTTGCTAAGAGTCCATTTCTCCAGTAGGAGGGAGGTTGGAGCTGAGGAAAAGAACTACCATGTCTTCCAGGGCTTTGAGGAGACCAGATGCGTGGCCTTCTGGCCAGGCGTCTGCGATTGCACATTGTTGGAGCGATCATTGTGTCCCTGGGGGTTGCAGCTTTCTGTGAGTTTGCTGTGGGGGAACCAAGAAAGAAGGCATTTGCAGATTCCCACAGGAACTGTAATTCCAGGGAAGAGTTTGAGGAGATGAAGAAGGCTGGCATCTCTCAGAGTGCAAAGGGACCTTGGAATGTAAGGAATTTCTTTGGGTTGAATTCCATGGAAGTTTGTCACTGAGCTGTGCTCCTGAATATGAAACAGGGATATCTGAGCTAAGGCAGTGATGGCGAACCTTTTGAGCTCGGCGTGTCAGCATTTTGAAAAACCCTAACTTAACTCTGGTGCCGTGTCACATATAGAAATTTTTTGATATTTGCCACCATAGTAATACAAAGACTTATATTTTTGATATTTATTTTATATATTTAAATGTTATTTAACAAAGAAAAATTAACCAAAAAATGAGTTCGTGTGTCACCTCTGACACGTGTGTCATAGGTTCGCCATCACTGAGCTAAGGAATAGTTCTCTTGATAAAGAAATGATTTGATAAATAAATGATTAAGAAATAAAAAAGAGCCCGGCTGGCGTGGCTCAGTGGTTGAGCATTGACCTATGAAACAGGAGGTCACGGTTCGATTCCCAGTCAGGGCACTTGACTGGCTTGCAAGCTCGATCCTGGTGTGGGGTGTGCAGGAAGCAGCTGATCAATGATTCTCTCATCATTGATGTTTCTATCTCTCTCCCCTTCTCATTTCCTCTCTGGAATCAATAAACATATATTTAACAACAGCAAAAAAATAAAAATAAATAATAAATAAGGAAGTTGCAAAGAGAGTAAATATTAAAAGTTTTCATCACAAGAAAAAAACCTTTTTTGGTACCTACATGTGGTGACGCATTTTAACTAGACTCATTGTGGTGGTCATTTCCCAGTACAGTTGACCCTGAACAACGTGGGGTTAGGAGCACCACTACTCCCACCTCCACCCCCACAAAGTCGAAAATCCAAGTATAACTTTTGATTCCTCAAAAACTTAACTACAGCCCTGGCCCAGGGGTTGGAGTGCCGTCTGTACACTGAAGGGTTGCGGGTTCGATTCTCAGCACATACCCAGGTCGTGGGTTTGAGCCCCAGTTGGGGTACCTATGGGAGGCAACAGATCAATGTTTCTCTCTCACAACAGTGTTTCTCTCTCCCTCTCCTTTCCCCTCTCTAAAATCAATTAAAAAGAAACATTAAAAAGCTTTTTTAAAAACGTAACTATAGTTGTCCCTCGTTATCTGTGGGGGATTGGTTCCAGGACCCCGTGGACACATAGTTCCGCAGATGCTAAAGTCCTTTACGTCACATGGCATAGCATCCAGTCGGCCATCGCTATTGGAACCCCAACCACGGACTGAAGAGACTGTTTGACCCACGGTTGGTTGAATGTGCAGATGTAAACCGGTAGATAGGGAAAGCTGAATGTATGTCTAGTGAAAACTACCCCCATATAAGTGGACCCGTGCAGTTCAAACCCATGCTCAAGAGTCTACTGTATGTACAAATAGTGAATCATTACCTTGCACGCCTGAAACTAATGTTAAATGTCAATTATACCTCAAAAAACAAGCACAAAAAACCTAAAACTTATATACTCACTCTGCACCAAACACTGAGGCTAAGCACTTTGTGTATACTTCAGTTAACCCCCATAATAACTGTTACTATCCCCATTTTAGGGATAACACACGACATAA
>NW_005871395.1:106837-110238 GCF_000147115.1 Myotis lucifugus | reverse complement strand
GGCAGAGCTGGGATCAACCAGGCCAGCCACGCTCTGAGCCACTGTGTAGGGAGGGGAGGGTCTGTCATCTTTCAGACAAGGACACAGAGGATCGAAGGCGCCACCCGCCAGCAAGAGCTTGCCATTCAAACACAGCTCTGCAGACCCCAAAGCCCAAGCACTTCTGCGATGTGGGGCCGTCGGCAGGGAGACGGCCTGTCACCCAGGGCAGAAGCCCCAACCTGACTGGTTCCCACCAAAGACTCTGTGTTCGGGCTGCAGCCTGTCTGGCACCCGGGTGTGTCCGCTGCCGTAGGCGGTGTGCGATTCCAGGACCCGGCCTGGTAGAGATGGAAGGGAGCTGCAGAGGGCTCAGAGGAGCATCCTGAAAACGGTCTGTGGGGGACAGATGTGGAGGACAAGGCCTAGAAGTGATGGAGGCCATAACGATATGGAGGGGAAGCAGGGGTTGGTTAACAAACCCATAATATTAGACACAAGAGGTTGAAGTTTGAACAAGGAAATCGGGGTATGGGGGGATGCCTTGAGGTAATTCTGCTATAGTACTTAACACACAGCATAAACAATCAGTCACTGTGCACACCTACTATGTGCCAGCCACTGCATGAGGTGCTTTCTCACGGCTGACTCCACCATCAGTTAACCTGGGAATCAGCTCCTCTGAGGCAGAGCTAGCAACATCTACAGAGGGCATGCGCGCCCAGTCTTCGTGTCTCTATTCTCTCCTGTGACAGGAGGGGGAGAAAGGACTGAGACTTCTCCCCAATGTTCTTGGGCCTCAGGTTCAACTTGGCAAAGTGGGATGTTGCGGGGCTCAGCAGATCGTGTTTTCTTTCCCCTAACTTCCCTCTGGGCAGCCATCCCTGATCCCCACCCCAACCCTCTTTCCCACACTCTTCGAATGGTCTCACGTGCCATCTTTGGCTTCGCCTTCTCTTGTTCTAGAGGACAGCAGAAGTTTCTTCCTCATGAACTCTGCCCCCTCCCTATTTTGATAATAGAGACTTGATTTTCCTTTGAGAAGTACCGCTCTCCCATTCTCAGTATCTGTGCTATTGACCATTTGCACCCCTACCCCACCTGTCTGCAAGGGTGGGCACATCAAGGTCACAATGATTGCTTCAAGGAAGGGCACATGACCAAACTGGGCCAATGAGAATCAGCCCTAGGATTTTGCTTCCTCTGGTGAAAAACAGGTATACCCTTTCCATGGAATTGTTAAGTTAGTGCAGCTGACATCTTTGTCCCATTGTGGGAAGTACCTGCCTACAAATAAAGCCATCAGTGAAAAAAGCAGAATCAAGAGATAAAGAGAGTCATCATTTCAGAACGTGATCCAGCCATGCCTGACATCAATGCTATGCTTAGAGTTCTGGTTAAGTGAGCCAGTAAAAAACATCTTCCTTTAGTTATCTTCAGTTGGGTTTCTATCATTTATACCCAGAAAAAACATGACTAATACATCTGTGATCACAGGACACCAATCCCCAGTCCAAGAGGAGCCACTGGCTCAATGCCCTTTACAGCCCAGGGTGACTAACACGAGAGAAATATCCACTTCTGGAGAGACACGCGTTACTCTAAGAGTTTTACATATTTCCACCTGTTGCCTCCTTATCTTCCTTCAAGTCTCTTAAAGCACGGCCCTGAGAAGCTCCCTGCATAGCCCAGCCAAAGCGCTACACTCCAGTGGCGGGCATGGGGTGGGCGCCTTCACACGCTGAGCCTAAGCGTTGGCGTCAGTAACACAGGGTAACGCCGGCCGTGGCTGTGAGGCAGGAGTGCCAGACTTAGGTCTGCACCGAGCAAATGGCAGTTCCCTTCCTGTATCGAAAGTGCAGTTTGTGTTGTTGTTCATCCTCAACCAGAGGACATTTTTCCATGGATTTTTGTTATTTATTTATTTATTTATTTATTTATTTATTTAAATTTACCTTTATTGTTGAAAGTATTACAGATGTCCCCTTTGTTTGTTTGTTTTTTTAAAAATATATTTTATTGATTTCTTACAGAGAGGAAGTGAGAGAGACAGAGAGTCAGAAACATCAATGAGAGAGAAACATCCATCAGTTGCCTCCTGCACACCCCCCACTGGGGACATGCCCGCAACCAAGGCACATACCCTTGACCGGAATCGAACCTGGGACCCCTCAGTCCTCAGGCCAAGGCTCTACCCACTGAGCCAAACCAGTCAGGGCCCCTTTGTTTGTTTGTTTGTTTTTCCCACTGACCCCTCTACCATGCACCTGCCCCACCACTGTATTGTCTGTGTCCATGATTTTTAGAGAGAAGAAGGGGGGAAAGGTGGGAGAGAGAAAGAGAGAGAGAGAGAGAGAGAGAGAGAGAGAAACATTGATGTGAGACATCGATTGGTTGCCTCCCACAGGCACCATGAATGACTGAAACTGCATGGGCTGACATTCTAGCCACTTAGCAACACCAGCCAGAGCAAAAGTGAGCTTTTTACGAACAAATTGACATAGACGCAAAGACGAGTCAGATCAAGTCCTGAGGAGGCTGTGGAGAAAAGGAGACTTGAATGCCCTACTTGTGAGGTGTGATTGGTGTTCTTCCTGGGGGCAAGGATCTCTCAAACTTAAAGAGCACGAGCCCAGCATTTCTACTCATCCAACCCACAGATGCTCCAGGGAACAGCTACCTGCACGAATGCTCACGAGGCCGGTTTATAATGTGAAGAGGTGGAGACAGCCTGAGGCTTCCTCAGGAGGGGAAGGCACAGCGTGTTGCAGGCCTGTGTGTGCTCATGGGCAAGTAATTTAACTTCTCCAAGGCTTTCATCTTCTCTGGGAGGGCCATAAGGGGGCCTGCTCCACAAGGAAGAGCTTGTTAGCACAGTGCCTGGTGCCTATTCCTGGACTGGAGTCACTCTTAATTCCAAACCCCCGAAGGAAGGTGCATAGTGCATTGTTTAACAACGGCTGTGAGCCATTTTTATTAGTATATTTGTATAAACAGACATAGAAAGCTATACGCAATATATGGGCAGGTGAAAAAAGTAGGATAAAATGTTTGTAAAACAAATGTGTGCTAAGATTAGGTTGAGCCTTACCGAACGGCTGTTTTGGTAGGTCAAAACATCAGAGGTCAGCAATTTCATATGTTCAACCTTATATATTTACTAGAGGCCCGATGCACGAAATTCGTGCAAGGGTAGGCCTTCCTCCCTCCCCCAACCCACCCCCGCTGCCGACTTCTCAGCCCTGGCCCCCGCCCGCACCCACCTTGGCCTGGCACTACCCACGTCCGCCACCATAGACCCCCGGTTCCCCGGTTCCGCAGAGCCCCCCGCCAGCCCCTGGATCGATCACCCTGCAGAGGGTGGCCTGGGCCTCCCTCTGCAGGGCGATCATGAGGTGATGGCAGGGCCCCCTGACCAATCG
>NW_005871395.1:93697-106702 GCF_000147115.1 Myotis lucifugus | reverse complement strand
GTGTCATAGCGTGGTCGACCAGGCGGTCGTTCTGCTGTTTAGCCGTTTGGTTGACTTGCATATTACGCTTTTATTATAGATTTGTACATAGAAAAAAAAAATCTAGCCCTGGTGGTATGCTCAGTGGTTAGAACGTTAGCCCGATCAAAGGGTCGCAGGTTCGATTCCCAGTCAAGGGTGAGTGCCTTTGTTGCAGGTTCCATCCCCTGCTCCAGTCGGGGTGCATGCGTGAGGCAACCAATCGATGTGCCTCTCTCACATCAGTGTTTCTCTCTCTCTTTCTCTCTCCCTCTCCTTCCCTTCCACTCTCTCTAAAAAAAAAATCAGTGGAAACCCCCACACTCCTATCCCCATTTCTACTTTAATTTCCTCCAAGTCATGTATCAGCTTCCATCAGATGATGCCTTTTTACTTTTCTCGTTTATCATGTTCTCTGCCTGCAGTGGTAGCACAAGGGCTGGGGTTAGCTCTGTTTGTCTTACGGCCGCATCACTGGGCTGGCACACAGTGCATGCAATAAATCTTGTTGAATGAACCTAAATGCTTCATGGGGAGAAGAGGAAAAATACAAAAGCCGGACAGAATGGACTGAATCTCTCTGAGCAAGTTAACCTCACTGGGCCTACTTTCCTCTCTAAAAAGGGCGCTCAAGGAAATAACGTACAAACCCCGCCCACCCGAGGATAGAGCCTGCCACACAGCAGCACATGCGTTATCTAAGCCACTTTCCTCCTTGGTCTATTCACCACACTGTCCTCCTCTAAGACCTACCTTTCTCACCTGTACCTTTTGCCAGTGGAATCTGAGGGGCCCAGGGCAGAGGACCTGATCCCCATGAGCTGTCAGGAGTCAGGACAAGGAGGAATTAAAGGCTCCAGACACTCAGGGCTCAGGGCCTCTCCGCAGAGAGCTCAGCAGACCTCAGACTGCCAGGCTTCCGGTGCCTGGCGCGGTGGGGGCTGGGCGGGGAGCAGGTGTGGCCAGAGGGTCGTGCTGGGAAGGAAATGGCCGGGATGGGGCCAGCAGGAGCCGTCAGTCCTCAGCCCCGAGGCAGGGACGCTCACTGCGCTCATTTTGCAGAAGAGCACGTCAAGGCCTGCTCTCCATCTCTAGGCTACGCTGGCTCTGGCTGAGCATCAGAATCGTCTGGGGAGCTGGTGAAACTGAAATATGCTGGGCCTGCCCAGACCTACTGACTCAGAGTTTCCTGGGGTGGGGTCCAGGTGTCTGCAGTTCACAGGCTGCCATGTGGCCTCCCTCAGAGAGAACTCCCACAGGCTCCCCCACCCACCCAGGTAGCCCTGACCTCTGGGTTGGCAGCCATTGACCTTGGACAGGTTTCATTTATTCACTGTTTCCTCTGGAGGCATGTGGGGGAGTGGTGATCCTCTGGGGGTTCTGGAGTGCCCTTAGAGCTCAAGTGCAGGGATCGGGGCTGCTGCCGTGCCCACGGTTCTGTAGTTTCCAGCCTTCAGGAGTAGATGCAGATACAGGGGCTTTGAGGACCCGTAAAAGCACCAAGCAATGACTGCAGAAAGACTGGACGGTCACTCTCCCCTCCTTCCTCCTCCATGGCCTACAGTCTTTACATGTATCTAGGTGCTAAGTGATTATTTTAAAATATGCAGATCTTTTAAAGAGTTACTGAATGTATTTTTCTCAACCAGCGGGTACTAAAGTTTAGCTGCTACCATGAGGGAGGAGCACTGGGAATTTTAAAAGGCCAGAGCTGTGTGCCTGCGAGAGCAAGAAGGGGCTGGAAGGGCTGGGTGTGGGCATCAAAGGGAAGAGAGGCTCCCTCCGAAGAGGGAAGGAGAGCCGGCATCAAGGCTCAGTTTCACCTATTTGATGCATTTTGTTAGCATTTATTTTCGTAGGTTGCTAGCTGGATAGCTTAGTGATCCCCAGTTCAACCCTAGGACTTTGCAGATGAGAAACTGGAGGTCCAGAGATAGCGGTGATTTGCCAGGTCACCCAGCTGGGGAGTGATACAGGTATACAACTACGTGACTTTGCATCGAGTGGTTTACCATTTAGCCATCCTCCCCCTCCGAATTCCAGCCTGAGGAGACCAGCAGCTGGTAGAGGTCAAGGCAAAGCTGATGACCTCAAGCCAGCAGATTCCTGGAGTTGTTCTTAACTACTCCTCCACCAAGAAGGTGTTGTCTCTCTCCAGAGGAGGCAAGCAACCCTACTGAGCTCTAGGACTACCCTGAGTGCCGACTGGAGGCTCAAGAGCCTCCCCGAGCCAAGTAGGGAAGCCCCAGTTCGCCCTCCCTGCCTTCCCCGGCTCCCGTCAGCCAAGGGGACGTGGTAGGCCAGCTCCCTCCTAAGATCCTCATCAGCCAGAGATATGATGTTCCACCCACACCCCCAATCCTAGGCCCCTCACTGTGGGCCTGGCAGTCGGGGTCAAATTCTCAGTGGGTCCCCCATTAGGCCTAAAACCAAAGCTGCTCCCCTAGGGAAGAGGGTGTGGCCATTAGGAAGCCCAGCCTCCCCAAGGAACCTCCCTGCAGCCCTGTCAGGGCTACTTGCTCCTAAAGTTCTTTAGGGAAGGAGGTTCTGAGGACCCTGCAAAAACTCAGTCCTCAACCCCTGAGAAATTCTATGCTCAATCCCAATCCAAAAATGTCATTCCTATTGCTCTAGTTTTTAAAAAATTGACTTCAGAGAGGAAGGAAGAGGGGGAGAGAGATAGAAACATCAATGATGAGAGAGAATCACTGATCAATTGCCTCCTGCACACCCCACACTGGGGATCGAGCCCACAACCAGGGCGTGTGGCCTGACCGGGAATCGAACCATGACCTCCTGGTTCATAGGTCGACACTTAACCACTGAGCCACGCCGGCTGGGCCCTATTGCTCTATTTTCAGTGTTCTCAACCCAACTGGATAAAGAGCACTGTACTTTCTAAAAGAATTCAAAGAGAGGAAAACGCATCTGATCTCGCCCCTAGCCTTCTCTTCTCCAGAGAAAACACTCCTGACCCCTTGGGCTACTGTTCAGAGGACCTGCTGTTCTTCCTCTTCCCTCTGGCCTCACCACGGCTTTGCCCAGGACAGTCAGTGGCAGCCCTTCTACCAACACATCAGAGCAGAAGTGGCGACTTCACAGACACATATAGCAGGCTCTGGCTGGTGCAGTTTTCCTGCTTGGTTCTAACCAAGGACTCCCAGCCCAGGGGCAGTTTTAGTGAGGAGATGCTACCCCCAACTTATCCCTTCTCCCCAAGTTTTTTTAAAGGGGAGAGGGTGGAGGGTGAAACCAAGATGGCGGCATAGGTAAACACCGGAAATTGCTGCCTCGCCCAACCACTTCAAAAATACAACTAAAAGACAAAACGGACATCATCCAGAACCACAGGAAGGCTGGCTGAGTGGAAATTCTACAACTAGAAGAAAAGAGAAAAGCACACTGAGACTCAGAGGAGCTGCGGAAGTAAAGTGCAGAGGTAGGAAGGCGCACGCGGAAAGGGCTGGCAACTGAGGACGCGGTTGTCTTTTTCAATCGGGATTGAGTCTCAAGCTCCGACTGTTCTGAAATCCAGTTCCGGGCGAGTCTCTGGGGACACAGACTCATACGGAGAAACTGGACTGTCTGGCATGGGTCGGAACTCGAGGGCAGCTTTCTCTCAGAGGTGCTTGCAGCGATTACCGGGACACTGAGACACGGGGCCTCTTAGGGTAGGACTGAGGAGCAGCCATAGCTGTTTGCTCTGCCCTGTTGATCCCCTGAGACCCCATCCCACCCAAGCTGTGCACAGAGGCTTTTGCATATGCCCTTTGCAATCTGAAAATTACCTAACAAACTGCAGCTGGGTCAGAGAGACCCAGAACTTCCAAAAAAAGGCCCAAGGCCCCACAGCAGCTTGCATTGCTTCACAGCTGGGCCTCATCTGGGCACCTCCAAACCCCAAACAAAGAAGAGGAATCTGCAGATCTCTCCATAGCTCCTGCTGGGTAGCCTCAGGCAGAGGCTAAATTAGTACCTCCTTAGAGATGCTAAGAGCCAGTGTACCCAGTGGTCAGAGTGGGACCATTCAGATTACAACTCCTCAGATCCATAAGGGACACACTCAGGGGGCAGACTCAGTGAGCACCAAAGCCCCACTGAAGCAAGTCTTGCCCCAGAAGGGTGTCTCCAGCACAGAAGTTCTCCCACTGCAGACACAGCTGATTCTCACAGCCAATTGGCCTGGAGGTCAATTCCTCCCAGTGATACCTACAACAATCAAGGCTTAACTACAACAAGACTGTGCACAAAGCCCACAAAGGGGTGCACCAACAGTGTCCACCTCAGGTAATTGGGGAGGCTGAGCCACTGGGCCCTATAGGACACCTAGCACAGAAAGCCACTCTATCATCACAGGAAAGCATAAAAAATGCAGAGACAAAGAAACAGGTCACAAATGACAGAAATGAAGGAAAGCAAACCACTGGATATAGAGTTCAAAACCACGGTTACAAGGTTTTTCAAGAATTTTCTAGAAACCGCTGATAAATTTAGTGAGACCCTCAAGAAATCTAGTGAGACCCTCGAGGTTATGAAAAAGGACCAACTAGAAATTAAACATACACTGACTGAAATAAAGAATATTATACAAAGTTCCAACAGCAGACTAGAGGATCGCAAGAATCAAGTCAAAGATTTGAAATACGAAGAAGCAAAAAACACCCAACCGGAAAAGAAAAAAGAATCCAAAAATATGAAGATAGTGTAAGGAGCCTCTGGGACAACTTCAAGCGTACCAACATCCGAATTATGGGGGTGCCAGAAGAAGAGAGAGAGCAAGATATTGAAAACCTATTTGAAGAAATAATGACAGAAAACTTCCCCTACCTGGTGAAAGAAATAGACTTCCAAGTCTAGGAAGTGCAGAGAACCCCAAAGAAAAGGAATCCAAAGAGGACCACACCAAGACACATCACAATTAAAATGCCAAGAGCAAAAGACAAAGAGAGAATCTTAAAAGCAGCAAGAGAAAAACAGTCAGTTACCTACAAGGGAGTACCCATCCGACTGTCAGCTGATTTCTCAACAGAAACTATGCAGGCCAGAAGGGAGTAGCAAGAAATATTCAAAGTGATGAATAGCAAGAACCTACAACCAAGATTACTTTACCCAGCAAAGCTATCATTCAGAATTGAAGGTCAGATAAAGAGCTTCACTGATAAGTAAAAGCTAAAGGAGTTCATCACTACCAAACCAGTATTATTTGAAGTGCTGAAAGGTATCCTTTAAGAAGAGGAAGAAGAAGAAAAAGGTAAAGATACAAATTATGAACAACAAATACACATCTATCAATAAGTGAATCTAAAAATCAAGTGAATAAATAATCTGATGAACAGAATAAACTGGTGATTATAATAGAATCAGGGGCATAGAAGGGAGTGGACTGACAATTCTCGGCAGGGGAAAGGGGTGTGGGGGGTGCGGGAAGAGACTGGACAAAAATCGTACACCTATGGATGAGGACAGTGTTCGGGGGGAGGGTAAGGGCAGAGGGTGGGGTGGGAACCGGGGGGAGGGAAGCTATGGGGGAAAAAAGAGAAACAACTGTAATAATCTGAATAATAAAGATTTAATTTTAAAAAGAAAAAAAAAGGGGGGAGAGGTTGGATATCTCTCTCTCATCTGCTTCTTCCTCCGCCTTCTGACCACTTCTCTATTGCTCTCTTGCCTTTCCGGCATCCCCACCCCCAACACTATCACTACTTCCTCCCATTCCAGGGTTCACCTCAGATGGCACGGGCTCCATATTTATGCCCCATCCACCACCTGCGGGAGACTCTCACAGCCAGCTCAGGTTCCCAGAGTGAGCCAGTTTTCTGTCGTGTGGAGGGAGAAATCCACCACTGACCTCGTGTGACTAAAGAGGCTGCTGTGGGCTCAGTTTGAGTTGTAAAGACAGCAAACAGTTCAAGTATGCAAGCTTCTCATGGAATCGTCCCTGCAAATACTCAACCTGTGGGGTGGGGAGCAGCCACTGGCCTGGTTAGAGGCCAAGACAGAGGCTCAAGAAGAGATGGATTTTGGATGATCTGCATTTCTTCTGTCTAAACTGAAAACCCCGCTAGATGACATGAGCGGCAATAAACGAATTGAAGTAGACTATAGGGAAGAACCTGCCAGTAGCGCTGTTCTCCCAGGTGATCAAAGGCGTAGTGGAATCATTTACTGGGTGCTCACAGGCTGGCTAAGGGTTAGGTTACGGGACAGGACCAGTTTGGGACAGCCAGTGACATTGCCTCCAAGATCAGCAGGATAGGCGGTTGGAATGAGGATGGGGATAACACCTACCCAGTTCCATTCACCTCCGGTTTCTAGGCACCTCCTACCTTGGTCATTAAGAATGGAGATTTCCTTGAGACTACACCCCTATTTGGGAGTGCCCAGCGGAGACACCAGGAATCTAGGGCCTTAGCCTCATGCCAGGTACATAGTTGGTGATCAATAAATATTTGCCGAGTGAATGAATGAGCCCCTAAGGCAGGTCCAGAGAGCTGAGGCCTACCCTGCTCCCGTCTCTCACTGTTTCCTGGTTCTAATAGTTCAGGGCAGCAATTTTCAACCCTTTTCATCTCACAGCACACATAATTACTAAAATTCTGTGGCACACCAAAATATATTATATTTTCTGCCAATCTGACACACACAGAAAAGTTTAAATTAAAAAAAAAATCTTCACTCAAGGAGTGAGGATATTTTTTCCATTGATTTTTAGAGAGTGTGAAAGGGAGGTTGCCTCCTTCTTGCGCCCCAACTGGGATTGAACCTGTAACCAAGGTGCATGCCTTTGACTGGAATCGAACCCAAGACTCATGGGTCTGTGGGCCAACACTCTCATCATTGAGCAAACTGGCCAGGGCAGGTATAATTTTGATTCATTCACACCGGACGGCTATTGTGGTGTTGGCTGTTGTTATTTTTTTATTTGGAAATCTAAGGGCAAAGAGGTCAGTGCCCCTGACTAAATAGGCATTGCATGTTTTAACAATTCTTGCAGCACATGGGTTGAAAAATCACAGGCCTAGGGTCTTGCTTCTTGCCCACTCACTAGGGTGGAGAAGACAGCATTCCCACAGGACTGGACGAAGGAAGGAGAGAAACCCTTGGGCCTACCAGGCACTGCTCGGGCCAGCGAACCTCAGGGCAATCGCCAATGGCTCTCCCTGGGCTCAGATTCCATCCCCTTCCTATCTGAGGTCTCAAAGCTTAAGGCAACAGTTCTCTAACCCGAAGTGGGGGGAGGGGGAAGGAGAGGTAGGGGACGGGGAGGTAGGCATCAGCATAAAGCCCTTCCCAGCTCAGTCCCGCTGGGAGGCAGGCTTCCCAGGAGCAGTTCAGCCAAAGGAGACCTCGGCCAGTTTGGACTGGGAAAGGCTCTGTAAACCTCTCGGCCGCGGAAGTGACTGACAAGCATTAGCTAACTGTCTCTCTTCAAAGGCAGGAGGAAGAAGCAGGGAGGAGCAGGGTACGTGCCCAAGCTTGATTGACTCCGGGGCGATGTGTACTCATCGCACGGAGTCTCGGACGTCACCTGGCCCGTGGCCCTCAGAAACCATGATGCCGCCTCAACATCCCGACATCGGCGGGGCAGGCTCTGGGCGATGGCTCTGCACCGCCCCCGCTCCCCGGACAGTGGGCAGCAGCCACCCAGTACTGGCCCCCTCCATGCCCGGGCCTCTCGATGGCTGGGTGCCCGAGAGTTCAGTGTTCACGCCTGGCTCAGCGGCGGGGCCCGTGGGTGTCTGCCAGCCTCCCTGGGCCCCGCGTGCCCTCACCTTGAGCTGGGACTTGGAGACCTTGCCGCTCTTCTCCACGTCCAGCGCGGTGAAAGCGTACCAGATGGACTTCAGCAGCTCCTTTCGCAGGGCCATGGCTGAGGCGCCCGCCCACGGTGGCTCTGACACCGAGATCCGGTTTCAGGAAATGCAAACGGTTGCCGAGACCACAGAGGGGCTGGCGCGGGGCGAGAGCTCCACCTGCCTGCTCGCCGGCTGCCTGTGCTGACTGGCGGGGCCAGCCTGTTGCTCCTGCAGGGCTCTGTGGCTTCACTCGCCAAGGCAGCGAGGCCCAAGCCCCAGAGCTGGGGCCCCAGGTCTGTTCCGCTGGCCCCTGGGCTGCCAGAGACAGCCTGCTGTGGGCAGACGCAGGCCCAGCCTGGCTTTGGAGTCACATGGGGGTGAGGGGGGTCCAGTCTCATTCCACACTTACCAGATCCGACATAAACTACTTAACCTCCTTGAGCAGCTTCCCCATTGGTAAAGCAGGAAAAACACCCAGCCCCCGAGTTGTAAGAAGGCCCGAGAGCGGCCGTAAGCAGAGTAGGCGCTGGACAAAGCATTCCTTTAGTGCCATCTGACAGGACTGGGGGGTGGGGGCTCCTCCCAGGCAGGAGACAAAGGCAGTGGCACAGAACTGTGGGACTGGGCCAGGGCTTCTCCAGGTCAGGCGGACCTGGCACGTGACCTGCTGCCTCCTGTCCTCCGGGCTTTGGCTCTAAAGGCACTCAGAGCATTGCCCACTCGGGCCCCTGGCCCTGAGGACCAGGCTGTGTCTGAGGCACACAGGGTGGGGTAGCAGAGGCTTGGGGCTCAGGGCTCCAGAGCAGTGCTTCCAGTTGTTTTAGATCCAGTGCCCATCAGGGCCCGGACACCCTCCCGCCGGGAACAGGGGTCATGGATGTTGAAGGTGCCAACTTAGGCATTTGAGAAATCGCCTCCCTGGGGCATGGCCCAGGCCCCCTGCCTCCATGGAGCAGGTGCAGGGTAAGTGGGACCTTGCTAGGCATCCCAGGAGAGGAGAGGACACGTGGGCTGGGGGAGAGGGTTCCGTTCCTGGGTGGTAGGAAGTGGCCTGGGGCACCTCCAATCCCCGCAATGTTCCCAGGCAGGAGGGGTCAAACCCAAAGATTCTTTCCATCAAATCCCTTCTCCCGCAGCCCTTCCCTCCTGTCAGGGCTGGTCTGGTCCTACCACAGTTTTTGGTGGGGTCTGACTGTGGTTTTGGAATTCCATGGCATGGCTCCAGACACCGAGGTGGGCACCCTCAGAGCTGGGTACCAGAGCCAGGACTTCAGCACCAGGGACCCTCAGTAACCTGAGCAAAGGTACCCCTGCCCCCTCCGATGCGGGGCTTTGTCCACTTGGAGCAGCTGACTGGGTCTGGACGAGCTCTGACTACGTAACACAAGGTCAGAGATCCCACCAGAACCTGGAAGCAGTGGTTGCACTGGTCCTGCTTGACCACCGTGAAGCCCACCTGATTGGCTGTGGGCAGGAAGCCACTGGCAGCTCCTCAGGGCTACCTCCCACCTGTGCCCTGGGAGGGCAGTCCCACCAGTCCAGCACCAAGGCTCCATGGAGTTTGTGCCAGGGATACAGAGCTAAGCGCCTGATTTGACCGGCCCGGTCAACAGGGCTCAAAGCTGAAAGAAATGGAGGGACCCAGGTGGAAACTTGAAACTTTATTAAATACTCATTCACCCGTTTGCCACCACTGCTCACAGCAGGAAAAAATTATCAAAATGCAATTTAGAAAATTAAACCCAATCCCCAGTATGTACAGGCTGTTCCTTGCCTCTACCACAGAGGTTGAGGGGCAGATGGGGATGGGGGGCGGTCGGGCACCTTTTCTCCAGCCACAGGCCCCTGAGCAATTCTGACTGTGGCAGCAGGAAGTACCCCGCTGCCAGGTGACCAGGCATCTCGCTGGCCTCTGGGGAGGTGGTTATTGCTGGGAGGGGCAGGGCTGGGGCTGTTCTGTTCCTACTGGGCTGAAGACCTGTCTGCCTCTCTCCTGGTGGACAGCGACCAGTCCGAGTGGATGACCAATCCCCACAGAAGCCCCAATTGCCACCTGAGAAGGGGAGTGGGAGGGCAGGAAGGGTGTTCTCTGGAGAGAGGACAGTGGGTGCCCAGCTGATTTTGAGGGGAGGACGCCCCGGTGCAGCCTGGTGACCACGCTTGTCCTCAGCTCCTGAGGATGACACACTCCCCTGATTACGGCTGTTCAGCCCTCCTCTTGGGCAGGGCTCCCATCCCCTTCAGTTAGGCCATTTTCCTGCTGTCTTCTCACCCTGGAGACTACGTGGCTACCTCCCACGTGTCAGCCTCAGCCTGCGCCTGTGGAGGCGAGGATGGCTATGCGGCACGGTGCCTCCTCCATGTACGGGACCCAGCCCTCCAGGACTCAGCAGCCGCTCCCTGTCTCTGTGGCCTCCAAGGTCACGGCCCCTTGCTGCATGGCAGCAGTAGCCACGCTGATGGCCTCCTCCAAGGTCTGCTGCTCCTCCAGCTGTGGAGAGAGGAGGAGAGAGTGAGACCCTCTTCTAGGTTCGAGGGGTGGTGGTATGTGGCCTACTTTTTGAATTCCCTCCATCCACCCAGTGCCACACACTGAGCACTTAGTGGAGCCCCATTAACAGGAGGTTCACTGGTGAAGAGTCCTGTTAGGCTAGGTATGGCCAGGGAGCCACAGAATGGTCCAGGGTCAGAGAGACGGGCTTGTTCACAGAAGGGAACGACTGGTTGGAGAGCCTCCTTCTTTTCCTGGTGAAGAAATAAAGCTAGGAAGAGACGAAGGGTTTAGACCACCAGGTGGACTGCCACTGAAGTTACTGTGAAGGCTGGAAGGGGCTGCTCCACTCTGCCTCAGTCAAGAAAGGGCCGAGACAGGCATGTGGATTTAGGAAGAAAGGTATTTTTCCTCTGAAGTGAGCCCCTTTTGAGACAAATGCCCTTCTCAAGATCTCCATCTAACTCAGCCGTGGGCAAACTACGGCCCGAGGGCCGGATCCGGCCCGTTTGAAATGAATAAAACTGAAAAAAAAAAAAAAAAAGACCGTACCCTTTTATGTAATGATGTTTACTTTGAATTTATATTAGTTCACACAAACACTCCATCCATGCTTTTGTTCCGGCCCTCCGGTCCAGTTTAAGAACCCATTGTGGCCCTCGAGTCAAAAAGTTTGCCCACCCCTGATCTAACTCCTCTCCCCTCCTGGCTCCTTTCTCTGGTGGTGGGATCCTCCCAGACCTCTACCCACCTGCACAGCAATGTGCGTTCCGTTGGCTGTGGCCAACAGCGCCACCTGTTGATGATGAAGGGGTGCTACACTTGAGTCATCGGCCACCACAGCCCCAGAGGTGATGATTGTGACCTGAAATACAGATGAAAGAGGTTTTCCAACTCACCTACATTACTCTCCCTCCCCCCAATCCAAACAAATCCCTCCAATAAGAAGGCTGGGAAAACCCTGAAGAGAGCGGATCAAACCATTTTGGGTCAGATTAATTGGGGTTCAGAGCTCACTGATGCTGTGTTTTTCTCTAAATTAATTTAGGGATTTTGAGTCATAGGACAGAGCTGTAAAAGGCCCCAGAGATCATTTAGCTCCCTCATTCGAAATGGACAAAAAGGCATAAAAAGTGACGTGCCTGTGGTAGCAAACAAATAAGGGATAGATTGAGATTTCAAACTGCTTCTCCACAGGGAATGGCTGATGGGAATGCCCTTTTTGTAGGGGAATCTGGGTCCCCATAAGAAAGCTTGACTAGTTTAGCCTGCACTTAAATGTCCACCCAACGGAAAGGAAGGACAAGAGAACAAGAAGCCCCAAGCAAACTGCCTGGTCATACGGGCTGCGTCTGGGAGCCATCGGCGCGGACCATGGTGACTGTATGTGTGCCCGATGCGGCAAGGGTATCGTCGGGACGGGGGATGGCGAGGGCGGTGCTGCTGTGCTGGGTCACCATGCTGATGGCACTTCCCAGGGCCTGCAGGTCTTCCGGGGACAGGCTGACCTGCCAACAGGAAGGAGGAAGGTGAGCTGGGAGTGCAGTGCTGGGTTGTCTGGAAGCCCCTGGGAGGATGTTGCCCTCCCTCCCGAGCAAGGTTAACTTATCGGTAACCTAGGAGATGGGCTGCACGTCACAGGTGGTCAGGGACAAGCAATGAAACAGGTCCTGGGCTGTACAGAGGCTACACTGGACCACTCCGCTGACCACTTCCATTACCACCACTTTGCCGCAGGGTTCTGTTCCATGCAACTCAGGGTCTCCACCTAATTCATCCTATGCCAACTCCCGAAGGCACAGTGCACTTGACAGTGAGGGTGCTGACAAGGTCAGGTTTACTGCTGGCTAGAATCGCCACCCCGTGCTCTGGCCTCTGCACCAGCACGCCTCTCCTGAGAAGGACATCCAAGTGTCTCTCATTCAAGTGGTCAGGACCTGTCAGCCTCCAAGTAAGGAGGGCAACTAACTGTGCTCCAGAAGCCCCAGAGACCCCTGGAAGCATGAGGAGAGGCTGTTACAAGACTCAGCCTCAGCTCACTGACAGCCAGAGGCTAGAGAGAGGAACTGGGTGGAGGTGGGGCTGTCAGAACTTCCAGGCTCCCCAGAGAGAGAGGGCGAAGGTACTAGCCAGAGTGCCCCCCATCCCTACCCCCACCCCCAGGGCCGGTACCTGCTGGGCACCATCCTGAGTGATCAAAGCCACCTGGGGGGCCCCGTTCTCCTCAGTCACCATAGCCACTTGGGCTGGGATGTCATCACCCTCTTCTTTCACCTCCGAAAGGTAAGCAATGCGAGGTCGTTTGGGTGGTGGGCTCTCCTCGGCTGCAGAGGCGGCTGGGAGAGGAGAGCCCAGGCTGACCCCTGCCACCGGATGGCCAAGGGGAGGCCTGGCTTGTCCCCACTCTCACCTCCGGCCCATGCCCCTCACCCTCGAGCTGCTGCTGCTCATAGAGGGCCTGCTCGCTCTCCTCGGTGGCCTCCAGCTCGCCATGGGGGCTGCGCTTGTGCATGGCCAGGGTGGAGGTCTGCCGGTAGGTCTTGCCGCAGGTGCTGCAGGTGTAGGGCTTGCAGTGTGTGTGCACCACGTGGTGCTTATACAGGCTCGAGTACTCGGTGAAGCGCTTCCCACAGCCTGGCACCGTGCAAACGTATGGCTTCTCCCCTGGGGACACTGGGCTGTGAGGGGGGTGGGAACTGG
>NW_005871395.1:65406-93597 GCF_000147115.1 Myotis lucifugus | reverse complement strand
AAGGGACGGGGGTGGGGGGTAGGGTTGGTGAAGAGAGTGCCAGAGGGAGGGGGAGGGACTAAGACCTGGAACTCTAAGTGGACAGACTTGGGGAAGATGGCCAGTGGAATAAAGGGGACACGAGCGTGGGGCTGCTGGAGACAGATGGAGAGAAAATGGGGGGCTGGGCAAAGCTGGGGCTAAGGAAGGGGCTGGAGGGGAGCACTGGGGTCTGTGAGGCTGAGGGTCGTGAAGAGAAGAGGCAGGGAGGGGGTGGAGAGGATGACTGTCGTGTCAGGTGCAATGCGGAGTGAGGGGACCGAAGGCTGGACGAGGAACCTAACACTGGGGAGGGCGAGGATACACCAGTCATAGGACAGTGGATGAGGCCAGGGGCTGAAAGGGACATTTCCCTCTGCCGTTTCCCCCTCATGCCTGACCCTGGCCTGCTGCTGGGTGCTCAGCTGGAGAGGGAGAATTCAGAGTGGAGAGAGGTGGCAGGGAGCTGGGAGGGCAGGCAATACCTGTCAGATTGCACAGTGCAAGTGAAACAGTGGTTCCGAGGGCATGGCCGGAACCGCAGAACCCCCTTGCCCCGCCCACAGACCAGCCTGACTGGCCAGAAGCCTACAGTGAAGGGCGGGGCCTCGAGGGCGTCCTGCATGCCAGCTGGCCCACCTGTGTGGATGCGCACGTGGTTCTTGTAGTTGGTGGCGCTCGTGAAGCCGCGGCCACAGTGGGGCTCGGGGCAGGTGTAGGGCCGCTCGCCTGTGTGGGTGCGCACGTGTACCTTGCGGATATTGGATGTGGTGAAGGAGCGGCCACAGCCCTCGAAGGGGCACCGGAACGGGCGTTCACCTATGGAGGGTGGAGGGTGGGGTGTGGTCAGGAAGGGGGCACCTGGGGCACGTGGCCAGGACAGCACCAGGCTCCAGACCCGCCTACCAGTGTGGGTCCGGACGTGCTTCTGCAGGTCTCCCGAGGTCTTGAAGGCCTTGCTGCACAGCTCCTCTGGGCACTTGTATGGCTTCTCACCAGTGTGGGTGCGCACGTGACTCTTCAGCCCGTAGCCTGCCGCCCAGTGGGAGGGAGGGTGAGAAGAACACTCCGTGGGGCCTCATCCTCCACCACCTCACTTCCCAGCTCGCGGCTCTCCACCTCAGGTGTGTCTGGGAGGCTCCAGGCCTCCTCTGGCCCACGAAGCCTGCGTCTGCCTCTATACCACCCCTGCCTGGGAAGGCGAGAAGAGCTGGGGAGCCCACTCTGCCCTCCTGCCCTCTCCAGGGGGCAGGTCCATTCCAGAACATGAGTGAGAGGGAACCTAGGGAACCCTGGGCTAAGGCTCTCGATTCAGAGGAAAAGTGAAGCCCACAGATGCAGTGGCCGACCCAACACCCCACCGTGGTCGGTGTCAGAGCTAACACAAAAGGCAGGGTCTCTGCCGACCCCCTCCCCGCCAGTCTCCTTCTGCTTAAAGTAAACCATGTGCCACTTGCTTCTGAAACAGGGCTTCCTCCAGAGTCAGCGCCCTGCGAGTCAGGGGGCTCTGAGAGCAGTCTCTCCAGGAAGGAGCCTGGTGTCAGGGTCCCCAGGGGGAGTCCCCAAAGCTGATCTAGAACCTCTGCCTCCAACTAGAAGCAGCCCACCTTCAGCCTCCACCAGTAGATTACCTGTGGCGAAGGCCTTTCCGCAGCTGGGGAAGTCACACCTGTACGGGCGGTCCCCTGTATGAGCTCTTTCATGCACCTGTCAGGACAAGCAATCACACAATTCAGAGGGACAAGGATATGAATGGGCTTGTCAATGCTTTTTAGGGCCCAGAGTATCAGCATCAGTCACCTCCTTTATTTTGCTTCCTTTTCAACTGAGCGGCTACCTCCTCCAGGGAGCCTTCCCTGATTCTTTCTTCCTGCACTCTTCATGGTCACAGCCCCCGTGAGGACATTTCTGTATACTCATCTCTCCCTCCAGTAGGCAATGAGCAACTTGAGGGCAGGGACCCCCAGTCAAAGCGGGCAGGTAGAATTGCAGGCTGGTGGGGAGATGGAAAGGCTGAAAGCTCTCTGTGGCAACCTTACCTTCAAGTGATGAGCAGTGGTGTACAGACGCCCACAGCCCTTGTAGCCACAGCGGAATGCTCTGTCCCCAACCTGCTGCCCTTTGCCATTATGGGGTGCCTGGCTGTCCTGCAGAACCTGAGGAAAAATTGTGGGGTCCCAATATGTATTCTCCTCAATGAAAGGAGGAAAGAGGTGGGACACAGGGCCCACTGGGGGCAGCTTAAGACCCAATAAGCAGGGGTAAACTGCCAGGGGGAAAGGGCAACCTGGGGTGACAGGCCCAGGCAGAGGGAACAGACACACTGTGGAGAAACAGGCTGGTGTGGGGTCGCCACCATCTCTAATGGGCAGAGGGAGGACGCGTGTCACAGGCTGTGACAGCCATGGGAGAAACAGCGCCCGCACCGGCTCGGTAAGGTGGGGAGGGTGGTCTGCATGGCCACACTCCGGCTAGGCTGGGAGCCAGTGACCCCCTTCTGACCACACACACCTAGGAGGCCGCCACTCTGCAGCCTCTCTCCTCTGACGGGAGGAGCCCGTGCTCCCCGTGGGACACCTGTGCTCAGGGGGCATTAACCAGGGGGCTGCTGTGGGGATGGGCCCACCGAGGTTCAGCAGGGAGGGGCCACACCGGCACACTGCAGCACAGGGCAGGGACCCACAGGTGTCCCCAGCAGCAGCTCCAACCACCACGCCAGCTAACTGGCTAGCCTGCCCTTTCATCTCTCCTGGGAGCAGTGCCAGAGCCACCTACTCCCACCGGCCTCTCGTTTCAGGGAGCTCACTGCTCTCTCCTGGGGAGGGTCCTGCTGAGACTGTCCCTAGTCTTTGTTCTGGGACATTGGCCTTCCAGGAGCTCCCGAAACAGAACTCCGGGAGTCACGTGGGTGGGGAGTCAAGGGGTGAGGCCAAATTCATGGCAAAGTCAGGGGTCAGGGGGCTGACAAAGTTTCATGGACAATTCAGAAGCTGGTGGCTGGCGGGGAGGGTCACAGGTGGCCAGGCCTGCCCAGAGAGCTAACCCACTCTGCTCTGCAATTTCACTCCCATGTCTCAGTAGCTCTCGGGGTGATAGAGGGAATCAAGGAACTTCAGGCTGGAAGTGACCTCTGAGGTCATCTGGTCCCATCTCATCAAATCAGAGAGGAGCAAGCTGGGGCCTGGGAGGAGAGTGGCTACCCACGGTCCGACAGGGTAGAGGCGGAGCCAGCACAAACCTCAGGACTCGTGACTTAAAGCCCAGTTGTCTCCAACAGCATCAACTCTCAAATTGGCTCCTAAAATACACTCAGGAACAGGGGCGGGAGCGGGCATAGCCCGGTGGCCGCTGTGAAGCTTTGTGCTCCGTTGTGGAAAGACATAGGGTTTTCTCCTCTCTGTGACGCAGCCACACTAGTTTCACCCTAAAAACAACCCCATCTCCGGGTAAAGCTCGCGCTCCAGGGAGCCCCTCCACATCTACCCGAGGCTCCCTAGCTCATGCCGGCAGCGAGCACCTGGCTAGGGGAGCTCACAGGTCTCTGTGCCCGCCTCCCTGCGGGCAGGACCACGGCTCCGGCACAGACAGCTGGGACTGACGGACGGCTGAAGAGCCGGGATCCTCTTCCTTTGCGGCTCAGCTACTGTGTGGGCCTCGTGTTCCAAGAATCCCAGCTGCTCTGTCACATCTGCCCCGTCACCGCCTCCTGAGGTTATTTCCCCAAATGACTAAATGAGTCACAGAGAAGAAATACACACAAGGACATCTGACCTCAGCGGACGGGGAAAACTAATAAAAGTCACTGGCAAGGGCTTCCGGGCAGCCAAAGCGAAGACTACGGATGTCACTGCTGCTCACAGCTGCCTCCCCTGCAGAGGCAGCGTAGACAAGGGTGAGCGTAAACAGCTGTCGTAAACAGCTGTCGGCAGGGCCGGCCAGGCTGGACGCACGCCCTGGATGAGGATGTGAAAGATGAGCCGGGAGCGGGGGTCCAGGGGCTGAGGGAGTAGCCCAGGCCAGGCCCAAGCACTGGCGGTCTTGTCCTCTAAAGAGGCAGTTTTGGCAGGGCCAAGAGAGCTGGTGGGCGGTGAGGCTCTGCGAGCTCACCTTGCTGGCGTACTGCTCCAGGGCCACCACCGTGTCTGCGCTGAAGCCCTCGTCGTCCTCGGCAGCCAGGTCCTCCAAGCCCACCTCCGTCTGCACGGCCAGGATGGTGCTGTCCGCCGGCACAGCCGCTGGGTGGTGAATGTAGGCAGTGGAGCCGTCCTCCAGCTGGACGGCCTCCAGGGAGCTGGGGTCGTAGCCCTCTGTGGGGACAGGCGCTTAGGAGAGGCCCTGGGCCCAGGAGGGTCTCGGCATCGTGTCTCCCGGCCTGTCTCCTGGGGCTGCCTCTCCTCAGGACGAGGCCTCCATGGAGCTCTCGCTGGGAACTCACAAGCTCCTGGAGAACCCGAGGGGACCACCATCTCCACCTACATGACCACCAGAACCTCCTACCTGGTGGTCCCTACCCCCTCTTTCCCTCCAGGCAGATGGCGTCTGGGGGGATCTTTGCAGGACACAAAGGTGATCATGTGGACCCAAACAGTTCAGCTGCTTCCCACTGGTCTCAGGAGAAAGGCCAAAACCCTTCTCCTGACGCCCCAAGCTCTGGGCCCTGCCTCTGTTTGGTGTCCTCTCCTCATCTTACCGATTCTGCCCTCACCCCCAGTACTCTAACTTCCAGCAACTGCTGAAATGGGCCATTCTTTCTCCCCATCTCTGGGCCAACGAAGGGTGTTCCTCTGTCCCTGCCACCCTTGCCTCCCTAGCGAGTCCACTTCATTCTTCAGCTCTCAGCCCAGTGTCACTTCCCCAGAGACCCTCCCCGAGCCTGGTCTCTGCTTGTGATGACCAGCTCCTCAGTGACTATCTGCAGCCCTTCTGTTTCCCTCACTGGACCCCAGGGAAGCTGGGACCGTCAGACTTTGTTCTCGCTTGTATGTTCCACACGTAGCAATCCGGGCACACACAAGCAGTCACTCAGGAAACTACTTGCAGAAGGAATAAATTGTTATTCTTCAGTACCTTAGGAGATTTAGTCTTTTTTTGGTTTATTTGTTTCTTGTTAATCCTCATCTAAGGGTATTTTTTCCTTTGCTTTTCAGAGAGAGTGGAAGGGAAGGAGGGAGGGGGAGAGAGAGAGAAACCCAGGTACGTGCCCTTTACTGGGAATTGAACCCATGACCCTTCGGTGTGCAGTCCGGTGCTCTAACCACTAATCTCACTGGCCAGCGCACGAGCTTTATTCTTAAATATAAGTTTTTTGCTCCTGGTCTTGGATGACATCCTTCGGTCCTATTTAAAGCCCTAAGATTTGTGTTGTGCTAGAGCCATAGCCGCCATCAAGGCTCATGCTATTGACCCCCAAGGCCCAGCCTCCTGGGGACAGGAACAGCTGCTCCTGTGGTGCGCACAAGAGAAGGCAGTTGAGATTGCTGATCCAGGGGAGCTGGGGGCCACGCTCCCATGACTATGCCCCAACTCCCAGGGTATGCCACTCCACGCGCCCACCGCCGCCAGCTCGTCTCCCTTCCTTCCCGCAGTCATGATGCCTGTGGCCCCACCTTTGGGTGTGCGGTGTATGTAGGCCATGCTGCCATCCTCCAGCTGCACAGGCTGTCCATCCTCAAAGGAAAGAGGTTCTGTAACGAGAGCAATGCCTGCCTTTCTCTGGAGCTCGGTGCCAGGCAGGGCTCCTTGATGGGGGCTGCCTGCCCGCCTCACCTTTCTGCACTGTCACTTGGTGGATGTACGCGGTGGTTCCGTCCTCGAGCTGGATCACTTGTCCTTCGAGCAGCTTCTCTCCTATGGAGATGGAAATGGAGAGGAGTGGGCCAGGCCCAGAAAAGGGCTGAAAACACCTGCCTGCTTTTAGCGGAGGCCTGAGATACAGGTGACATTTTCCAGGTTACTTCGCTCCCTGCTCCCAAGGCCTGATCCATGAGGAACCCCACAGATCCCCACAGGGGAGCCACTGCATCTATTATTCTATACATGCCCAGCAAAGCGGGGGCTTCCAACCTAACAGAGCAGTTGCTGAGACTGAACTAACTGAAGAACAAAGGATGCCCTGAAACCTAGAAAGGACCCAATGGGTCAAAAGTCAGATATGGCTCAAAATAACCAAATCAAAATACATTCCCCATCTCCCTGTGCCAGTGTGCCAAGGCCCAGCCCCTCTGATAGACAGTGTGGCTTACAGTTAGAAGCAATGGGCTCTGGAACCAGCCCAGGCCTCCTGGGACGGCCTTTCAGCTCTGCCTCTTACTAGCTGTGTGCAGCTTATTTAACCTCTCTGTGCTTCAGCTTCTTCTTCTTAAAATGATTAAAAATTGTCTCCATTGGGCTGCTATAAGGGTTAAATGAGTTAATGAATATAAAACACTCAGAACAGTCCCCGGGATGTGGCCAGCTCTCAATAACCTTAGTTTTTTGTTTTGTTTTCTACAATCAGCCCAATCTGTACATTAGAAGAAGCAGAAAGGAAAGCAGTCGGGAGCCAAGTGAATGTGACTATTGTGCTCCCACATGTCCACCGGTCTCGCTCCACCCGCAATGGACACTGTCTCCTTCACTGACCTCTGCCATCTTCACTTGTCTGATAAAAAACCGACTCACCTAAAGCAACAAAATAGCCCTCTAAAAATTAATAAGACCACAGAGTGCCTACGATACTATCTTTCCTTTATCTCAGATTCTTACTGAGAAGCCCTTCTAAGAGCAAAAGATTCTTAGGAGTTTTGTGTCCAGTGAGTCTGAAGGAGGGAATGGGGAGGGGAAGAGAAAAAGGAGATTGAAGCACTAATGACAAATGGGTTGTTCATTCCTTTCCTTACAAGTTTCGGGTTCAGGAAGCTGAGCTCCTGTGTGGGACAGGCAATACTTTCGGCCCAGCTCCCTGCTGACGTCTCCTCCTCTGAGGAATTCCCAAACTTGTCCCCAGACTGAGTCCTCTTGGGTCAGTGGTTAACAGCTCTACAACCCAGCCGAAGGCAGGTGGAGTGGAGATGAAGGCAACAGGAGAGGGGAGAGGGAAGCCCCGGCCCGCCCCTTCCCGCGAGCAGCGGCCCCTGCATCTGTCCTGGCCACACGCCAGTGCTGGGCTCTGAAAGCATCAGCAGAGATTCTGCTAGTGAACTGGGCATCGCCTCAAGGCAGAAAACAAAATGTTGAGAAGAGTTATTTAAGAAAAAATTTTCTTTTTAATGTACAGCTATCAATATTTTATTTACACTTCTATATTTCTCATATCATCCTTGATCTTAAAGTAAATCTATATTGAACACACTACATATATTTTACTAATGTACATTTAACCTATGTCATTCACATTTTAATTTAAAATATATTTTGAAATGTGTAATAATGGCTGAGAAAAACTTTTTAAAAAATATATTTTTATTGATTTCAGAGAGGAAGGGAGAGGGAGAGAGGGTTAGAAACATCAATGATGAGAGAGAAACACTGATCAGCTGCCTCCTGCACACCCCCTACTGGAGATCAAGCCTGCAATCCAGACATATGTCCTTGACCGGACTCTAACCCGGGACCCTTCAGTCCACAGGCCGACGCTCTATATACAGAGCCAAACCAGCTAGGGCGGCTGAGAAAAACTTTAACCTAGAATTTCCTGTAACAACCAGAGGCTACGATGGGGAGGGGGGAGAAGAGCTGGCCGACGGGCCTCCCAGCCCATCACAGAGGGGCCGCACATTCCTGTCGTCGGGGCAGTCCAGCGCATTTATTCACAGCACGCTCTTTCACTCTCAGAGGAGCCGGGTTTGAATGACATGCTTTATGCTGACCCTAATTTCATAACATTTTAGGGCTTCCTGCACACGCAGGGGCCCAGGCACAGCGGCCTGCTGACAGGGATGAACGTGCCCGGTCAGGGGCTTCAGAGGAGCTCACCAGAGAGGCACCTTCCGAGACAGTGCGGCTCTGCATGCGGGAGGCCAGCTCTCCCGTCCGCAGTGTGCAATCTGCTGTGTGTGAGCGTGTGCATATGTGCAAGTACACACTGCAGCACCTTGGAGGAGGCAGAGAACAGAGCCAGGAAGAGTGATGAGAGAAAGACATAAACAGGACGTGGGGGAGGCAGAGACCCAGATACAAGAAGGAAAGAGATAAGAAAAGAGTGTGGCTTTCTCAGGCCAAACACCGCCACTTGCTTTTACTTATTCATTCAACCATTAAAAATTGGTGCAGAAGACTGAGGCACGGGCGATAACTGGGTCCGTGGAGTAAACACGCCCGTCTACACAGTTCCTAAGTGCTTCCACCACCGACGGCAGCAGTGGGCAACAACTGCGGTGGGAAGTCTGCAAACACAGGGTTTCGGGATTCAAAAGGATTCTAGAGAAGTTCCATGTTCAAGAAAACTAAGCCAGCCCCACACATCCTAGGTCTTGAGAAGAAACCTTTCCAGGAGGCAACCACACGCTATCACATGGAAAGAGCTTACTGATGAGATTAGGGGTCTCTTTGTCATCATCAGGAAGCAGACAATTAAAATGAAATCAACAAACAAATTATCTGTAAATTTGGGAACCGAGATACATTTTGACGACGTGTTGAAGTGAGGGAGGGCGATGTTGCGGTGACAATGCCGTTGTGAGGACGGCGGCGCTCAGACCCAGAAAAGGCAAGATGAACACTAGGAATGAGACAGTGTGTGCTGGCGCCGTCCGAGGGAGACGTGATGCCATCTGGCGTGTCTGAGGCTGGAAGGAGCCTGCGGTGAGGGAAGTGTCCCTGGCCCAGAGGCCTGGCCCTTCAACTACACACTGTTCTGAAGCCACCCTCACCTTGATTCTAGAGAATCTCAATTTCAGATATACAATGAATTTTTTTTTAGTAGTCAGTGTATTTATTTTAGTATTTTTAGTATTTAGTTCCATGCTTATACATGTCTATCCCATGTAGTATTTGGGACAGACTTATACTACAAAATTATTTATTGTTTCTGAAATTCAGCTTTAACTGTGTGCCATGTATTTTTATTTCTGGCAACCCTGGTGGGGCTGAAGGCATGAGCTCTATTCTTGGGTGTCCCTCTCTGGACCTAGAAGAGTACCTTGTGCATGGTAGATGCTCAGTAGATAGTTTGAGTGCTTAAACTTGCTGGGAAGTCTGAGTAACTGGACAGGGGTATTGAAAAGCAGGAAGTCAGAACCAGCACTGTGTTCATCTACTCCAGAAATAGTTAAGGAATTCTGCTTTCAGAGGGCTTGGCTCCTACGCTGGTCTGGCCTGATTTTCTAGCTGCCTAGATGGCGTTTGATTTTAAAGAGTTACCTCAAGACATGCTCGCGCAGAGCAATGTGGCAAGCGGGTGGGAGGCAGGGGAGACAGTGGACGGGGACCGTCCTCTCCGGAAGCTGGGGGCGGGGGTTCTGAGCCTCTGGAAACACTCACCTTTGACCGCTTGCTGGACGTAGGCCGTTGTCCCGTCACTGAGGGTGACTGTCTGCAGCCCCAAGCTCTCCATGGCAAACTGCTGCTCGTGCACTCAGACATGAAGTTGGCTTCTGCCACACCGAGAGCCACAGCTGAGGGCAGGGTTCCTCCTGGGTCACAAACCTGAGGAAATGGACAGTTTCACACATGAGTTACAACGCTCCTAAAGCTGCAAGGACACAGGGAAAGAGTGAATGCAGGCAGCCAAGAAGAAAGAGACAAATACTTCAAAGTAGATAACTATGTTGGTTTTTATGAAGTAGGTTAAAAATATACACATTTAAGAATTCTAAAAATCAAAATAAATGAACAGGAAATCTAATGAACAAAATAAACTGGTGAATAAAATAGAATCAGAGGCATGGAAACATGGAACAGACTGATGAATCTCAGAGGGAAGGGGAGAGGGGGAACGGGAAGAGATTAACCAAAGATCTTACCTATGGACACAGACAAAAGGATGGTGAAGGCTTGGGGTGGGGTAGGGCGGGAACTAGGTGGAGAAGGGGTTAATGTGGGGGAGAGGGACATCTGTAATACTCTCAAAAGATTTGGGGGAAAAAAGAATTCTAAAATTTGAGTATAAACGAGAAGCATGCCAGCCAAATTGGTTGTAAATTAAGATTTCATTGATAAGATTTCATTGATCAAAATCCACTTTTAAACTCACTCTCCTTAGAGGGAGCCTCACTGAAGACAGTGCGGCTGGTTCTCTGTACCCATTTCCACCCCTCTCCTGCACTCAGACCCCCTCACCCACCGGCCCTGCTGACCCTCCTAGTGAACATCCCACAGGCATCACAGATGGAATGGGTCCCCGACAGAACTCACCATCCCCACCCCAGGACCATTCCACTTCTAGTATCCCCTATTCCAGGGTGGCACCTCCAGCTACCGGAATCAGGTACACCACTATTTAACAGCTCACACCAAAATTAACTCAAAATGGACTAAAGAGTTGCATGTAAGACCTGACACCATTAAATTCCTAGAAGAAAACATACGGGCAAGCTCCTTGACATCAGTCTTGGTGATGATTTTTTGAATTTGACACCAAAAGCAAAGGCAACAAAACCAAAATTAAACAAGGAGGACAACATTATACTAAAAAGCTTCTGCCCAGTAAAGGAAACCATCAACAAAATGAAAAGGCAACCAACAAAGTGGGAGAAAAAATTTGGAAATCATATATCCAATAATGGTTAATATCCAAAACATATAAAGAACTCCTACAACTCAATAGCAAGAAACTGAACAATATGATTAAAAGCAGGCAGAGGATTTGTATATTTTTCCAAAGACATACCGATGGCCAATAGGTATATTTAACATCCCTAATCACCAGAGAAATGCAAATCAAAACCACAATCAGGTATCACCACATACATACAAGTTAGAATGGCTATTATAAAAAAGAGAATAAATAAGTATTGGCAAGGATATGGAGAAGAGGGAACTTTTGTGCACTGTTGGTGGGAATGTGAGTTGGTATAGCCATTATGGAAAACTAGAGGCCTAGTGCTTGAAATGTATAGATGTACCACAGTTTTTTAATCCACTCATCTGCTGATGGGCACTGAGGCTGTTTCCAAATCTTAGCTATTGTAAATTGTGTTGCTATGAACATAGGGGTGCATATATCCATTCTGATTGGTGTTTCTGGTTTCTTGGGATATTAGTCCTAGAAATTGGATTACTGGTTCAAATGGGAGTTCCATTTTTAACTTTTTGAGGAAACTCTATACTGTCTTCCACAGTGGCTGCACCAGTCTGCACTCCCACCAGCTGTGCACGAGTGTTCCTTTTTCTTCACATCCTCTCCAGCACTTGTCATTTGTTGATTTGTTGATGATAGCCATTCTGTCAGGTATGAGATGGTATCTCATTGTTGTTTTGATTTGCATCTCTTGGATGATTAGTGACTTTGAGCATGTTTTCATATGTCTCTCGGCCTTCTGTATGTCCTCTTTTGAAAAGTGTCTATTTAGGTCCTTTGCTCATTTTTTGATTGGATTGTTTATCTTCCTTTTGTTAAGTTGTATGAGTTCTCTGTAAATTTTGGAGATTAAACCCTTATCTGAAATAGCATTGGCAAATATATTCTCCCATGCAGTGGGATTTCTTGTTGTTTTGTTGATGTTGTCTTTTGCTGTGCAGAAGCTTTTTATTTTGATGTAATCCCATTTGTTTATTTTCTCCTTAGTCTCCATTGCCCTAGGAGCTGTGTTGGTAAAGATATTGCTACGACATATGTCTGCTATTTTGCTGCCTATGGAGTCTTGTAGGATTTTTATGGTTTCCATCTTACATTTAAGTCCTTTAACCGTTTTGAGTTTGTTTTTGTGTATGGTGTAAGTTGGTGATCTAGTTTCATTTTTTTGCATGTATCTGACCAAATTTCCCAGAACCATTTATTGAAGAGACTGTCTTGATTCCATTGTATGCTCTTGAGGAGGCAGCCTATTTTTGATGTTTCTATCTCTCCTTTCTCCCTCTCCCTTTTCTCTCTAAAAACCAATAAAAACGTATTAAAAAAACCCAAACAATAAAACAAAACCAAGCTCCTAGATATAGAGAACAGATTGGTGATTACCAGAGGATAGGGGCTGGGTGTGGGCAAAACGGATAAAGGTACAAACTCTGGTATAAAACAAACTAGAGTTCTGGTGCACGAATTCATGCATGGGTGGGGTCCCCAGGGGCGGTGCCGAGATGCGATCAGCCCTCCAGGTGGGTGGTGGGTGGTGGGATGCCCTTGCCGGCCCAGGATCAGGATCCATCCCACTGATGTTCCCACTGGTTGTTGGGAGCCACCTGGCGGCCGCTTTTATATCGTTTCTTCCTAGTGGAGCATCTAGGGAGGAGAAGCGGCTGCCAACTTCCAGGAGGCTGGCGGCGTTGTCAGGATTGTGCTGGCAGCACTGGTCTGTCAGTGCCTGGCCCGTTCTCCAGAGATTGGACCTGCAGGACTACTGAGGGAGTGAGTGGCTGCTGCCGGGCTGGTGGGCTGCCAGGACAGGGTCAGTCAGCTGAGCAGCGCTCCCACTGTGGGAGCACACTGACCACCAGGGGGCAGCTCTTGTATTGAGTGTCTGCCCCTTGGTGGTCAGTGCGTGTCATAGCGACCAGTTGTTCCGGTCATGTGGTCACTTAGGCTTTTATATATATACATACGCTTTGGGGATACAATGTATGGCATGGTGACAATACTATATTGTATATTTGACAGTTACAAACAGGGTAAATCTTAAAAGTTCTCATCACAAGAAAAAAATTCTATACCTATGTATGTTGACGGATGTTAACTAGACTTACCATGGTGATAATTTTTCAATATGTACAAATATTAGATCATTATTGTTGTATACCTGAAACTAATGTGTATTATACAGTAAAACCTCAATATAATGGACTAATTTGGGCTAGGGGCTGTTTGTTATATAATAAAGTAGCTTTTCCAAATGTGTAGTTAAAAAATTGACAAATTAGTTTATGTTTTTACTTATGTAGACACATTTGTGTAATTAAAATTAAGTACACATGAAAAGTTCAATTTCACAGAAAAGTTTTCTATATGTGTTACAGTAATTTTACATTTATACTGAGGTCTAGTAAATGCGTGCATTCACCAGTTACCTCGAGTAACATATGCGCACAGCTGGGGCGTAGCTTGGCACATGTAGGAACATCAGCCGCCAGGTGTTAAAACTGCTGCAGAAAGACACACCACGTGACAACAGAACCAATTACCATGTGTGATGCGGTGTGATCATGTGCTAATCATTTGCTGAACATTGTTTACGTGCAGTGACTTTTGCATTTAAATATGTAGACCAGCGGTTCGCAACCTGTGGGTCGCGAACAATGAAAATACATCCTGCATATCAGATATTTACATTATGATTCATAACAGTAGCAAAATTACAGTTATGAAGTAGCAATGAAAATAATTTTATGGTTGGGGGTCACCACAACATGAGAAACTGTATTAAAGGGTCGTGGCATTAGGAAGGTTGAGAAGCACTGATAGATTATAGTTATATCATAGTTATTTCTGTTGGCGATATTACTACAGTGTTTTTTCCAACATATAGCCTATTTGTGAAATTTGTTAAAAATAACAGTGAATTCATAACCAAAAAAACCCTGTTAATTTAATTATAAGCAAATATTGGTTAAAAGTATCTTAAAATTAACAGGGTGTTAATTTTCACATATGACATATGGACAGGAAATTTTATCAGTTAAAACCTCAAGTCCATTAAATCAAGGTCCACAAAATCAAGGGTTAACTGTATGTCAATTATATCTCAAATTTTTAAAAAAGCCTAGCTACCTGTTTCAGGCAAGTATCACTCTTACCTCTTGACTGTACACTATAAGAGTTTCTAACCTATGTCCTCAAACAAACTCTTCCCGGATTCCTACTCATTGTGTGATTTTTTGTCAGGATGACTTAACAAAAAGTACAAACCTAAATTTACCACTGTCTGGATCAAAACTCTTCAAAGGCTTCCTCATAATCCACCTTGCAGACAAGGCTGGTCCCTCCGAAGTCCCTGCAGCCCCGGGCACTGCCTCTTCCCAGCACCCGCACTCCTTCACCTTCTTCACTACGTATCCCTACACAGGACTCTGGGCTGCAGCCTGGTTCCCGGGTCGCTGTGGGCTCTCTACAGATCGGCTCTCTACAGATCCCTGCGGAGTGACTCACAGGGAGGGAAGCACTGGAGCGTCCAGCTGGCAGACTTCCTCTGCATCTGCCGTGGCGTGGAGCCGACTGGGGCTGGAGAGCCCACACTCATGAAGCTTCTGCTCATGGTCCAGTGGTTAAGATTCTCTTTGCCACACACCCAAAGAATTCCCCTGGGCTTGGAATCTAGATGGGCTACTTGATCCTCACTACCCACCAGCTGATCTTCTCATCAATGCTGCCCAAACTGTGTCCACGTCACAGCACCCAGAGAGGAGAGGATATTTGCACGCGACACCTTGGATATTGCTGCCTGAAGCCAGAAGCAACACCAGCTGGGACTTTGGTAGCCCCAAGGGCTGAACGGATCAATTTCTTAACATAACTACAGTCCATTTGTGACACACTGGTTGGGATGCTCTACCCTAGACTTGGCATCTCCAGTAGGATAATTCATTCATTCTGTCCATAAACACTTACAGAATGGGCTAAGCTCCAGGGACAGCAATACTACTACCATCAATAATGAATACCGCTGTAGAGCTAACCATGTACTAAGCATTTTACATGTAACTCATTTCATCCTCACCACAATCCTATTATTATCTTCATTTTACAATTGAGGAAATTGAAGTGGGAGAGGAGGTTTTGAATCCAGGCCGTCTGGATCTTAAGTACTCTACTATGCTGCCTAGTACAGAGGATTTTACTAGTAGCTGGGGTTTATGAACCCTGACGCTACCCAAAAACAGTGTGAGCTTGAGCATTTTTCTGAAGTGGGAGGAGTCCAAGACTGTCATCAGTCTTACAGGGATTAAAGGTAGCCCTTGCTGGTTTGGGTCAGCGGTTAGAATGTTGGCCCACAGACCTAGGGGTTGCAGGTTCAATCCCCAGTCAAGGGCATATACCTTGGTTGCATGTTCCCCAGCCCCAATAGGGATGCGTGCAGAAGGCAATCAATCAATATGTCTCTCTCACATCGATGTTTCTCTCTCTCTCTCCCTCCCCCCGCCCTTCCACTCTCTCTGAAAATCAATGGAAAAAATATCCTCTGGTGAGAATTAACAACAACAACAACAACAAACAAACAAACAACTGGTCTAGGTGGGAATTCTGACATCTGACCCATCTTCTGGTTTGCTGGGACCCCAGCAGTGACCCCCCAACTTGGCCCAGAGCCCTGGTAACTCCCACAGAGTCCCACGCTTATGGAAGAAAGCTCTGGTCTGGCCTCTCTCAGTCTGCTCCATGATCCTCAACTTTCACGCTCTTTACCAGGGAGGGAAATTGTTCTGGTAACCGGTTGTTGTGTAAAGCTATTGTGTCAGAAACAAGAAAACATGTGAGAGTCTAAGTGTGAAATAAAGCAGACTATAAATTGAAAGGGATTACAAAATGACCTCAAATCTGTCTGGCCGGGCCCAGAGCTGCTGCAACAATGGTGGTTTAACTGAGCTCATCTCTATACTATTGGGACTTTTTGAGGAAAATTCATAGTGTGGTTATGAACACAAGCTCTGCAGTGAGATAGTGTGGGTTCTACCTCTTTGAAACTGTGTACTCTTGGGCAACTGAACCTCTCTGAGCCTCAGGTGGCACTTCTACAAAAGGGGATAGTCCTGGCCGGTGGCTCAGTGGTTAGAACGTCAGACTGAGCACCGAAGGGTCGTGGGTTCGATTCTGGTCAAGGGCACAGGTTTGATCCCCGGCCTCAGTGGGGGCATGTGCAGAAGGCAACCAGTTGATGTCTCTCTCTCACATCAATGTTTCTCTCTTCCTCTCTCCCCTCCTTTCATTCTCTCTCTAAAAAAATAAATAGAAAAAATATTCCTGGGTGAGATTAACAAAAAGCGGGGGGTGGACAATAATGAAACCTTCCTCACAGGTTGCTGTAAGAACTAGATGAGGTCACATATATCAGCATTTAGCACAGGGCTGGGATATAGGAAGTACTTTTGAAATATGGGCTCCAAGGAGGGGATGGGAGAGGAGCCTAAAGGGAAATGCGTTTGAAGCAATGGGTAGTTCTAAAACAGAGCCAGGAACAGTGGCAACAGCCTAGGACTAGTCTGCAGAAATGGCTTCTAATCTTGATTCCACCTCCCGTGACAGCCACCTAATCTGTAAAATGAAACACTGGCCCGATGGCCCTGAATTCCTTTCCACTGCTCATGCTAGTTACATTTATCAAATATATAGCCCTTAGTATGTGCCTGCCACTGCTCAGAGCACTTTACCTACATTAACTCTTTTATTCGTTTTTTAAAAATTTGTTTTTATTGATTTTAGAGCAAGAGGAAAGGAGAGAGAGAGAGACATTGACATGAGAGTCATCAATCGGCTGTTTCCTGCACACACTCTGACTGGGGACCAAGCCTGAAACCTGGGCATGTGCCCTGACCAGGAATCGAACTGGCGATCTTTTGGTGCATGGGATAATGCTCAACCAACTGAGCCACACCATCTAGGGCAACTCTTATTTCTAATCTTAAGAATAATCCTATGAGGATGTAAGTACATTTTGCCCATTTTACAGATGAGGTGACTGAGGCTTAGAGGTGAAGTAATTTGTCCAAGTTTCCATAGCTGAAGCCAGGATTCAAAGCCAGGCAGGCTGGCCCCATACTTCTCAATATCTGGTGTATTTCTTCCTTCTGCCAATCCACTGTGACACAATGTCAGCACTTAAAACCCTAGAATATTGGTTGTTTAACTTTCATCTCATCCACTGCAACTGAAACCCAGTTCTTCTTGACCTGCCATACTGGAAAGCGGGAACAGCTGAGCCACATTTCCCTTTGATCTTCTTAGACTCAAAGCAAAGCAATCTCCACTCCTCCACATGTTCTCATGTTCGGGCTAAATATTCAATTTTCCTCCTTAAGCTTTTATAATATAAACCTGGGGTGGGGAACGTCCGACCCAAGGGCCTTATAAGGCCCGAGAAATCATTTGGTCTGGCCCTGCCAAGGCATTAGGGTGAGTTAATTAAATGTTTGACCAAATATAGCAGGCTAATTTTTAAGTTGATAAATTTGTATGTCCTGAGAATGATGTTACCACTTTGAAACAAATGGCCCCTGGCAGAAAAAAGGTTCCCCACCCGATTATAAACCTTTAAGACAGTCCACTCTTGCTCGCTAACCTTTCCCCGACGTCTGACGCTGCCTTCCAACAGAGCCTGACAGAGGTGCTTCATGGCTGCCAGCATGTACAAGTGTCTGCCACTTCTCTCCCTTGATTTCATCAAATGGTTTTCTCTGAATCCTACTGCGTCGGTACTAAACTAACAACACTGAGACTGACAGAGTCAAAGAGAGGCCTCAGATGGCTGCGTGTGAGTTCCTGCCTGCACTTGACATTTTAGATTCACAACTCCGGTGGCCCCCTGAGGAAGGGCGAGGGGAGCAGGGCAGCTGCTCTGTTTCTCTGCGGAGGGTTAGGGTTACCAGCTCCGCCATGACCTGAGCTGAGAGGGGAGAGACAGACTGGGGGGAGGGCAAAGGGATAAGAGCCATGACTAAAGGTAGGGATGACTCTCCCAGAAGTAGCAGCAAGTCCAGTTTCAGTTTATTGCTTTTTGTTGTTGGTATTTTTTGTTAATCCTCACCCAAGGATATTTTTCCATTGATTTGTAGAAAGAGTGGAAGGGAGGGGAGAGACAGAGAAAGATCGATGTGAGAGAGAGACATCGGTTAGCTGCCTCCCGCAAGCCCTGGGCATCAAGCCTGCAACCCAGGCAACGTGCCCTTGACTAGACTCAAACCCAGGACCCTTCAGTCCATGGGCCGACGCTCTATCCACTGAGCCAAATCGGCTAGGGCTGTTTGTTGCATTTTTAAATGAGCTTAACCTATTGACTCTGATGCAGGAAATAGCCCTATGACTTCATAATATGGGGGGGGGGGGCAAAAATAGGTTTATAGTTATGAGTACTCAAAACATGGAGTTTATTCTTGAATTATTATTATTATTTTTAAATATATTTTGATTTTTTACAGAGAGGAAGGGAGAGGGATAGAGAGTTAGAAACATTGATGGGAGAGAAACATCAATCAGCTGCCTCCTGTACACCTCCTACTGGGGATGTGCCTGCAACCAAGGTACATGCCCTTGACCGGAATCGAACCTGGGAAGGCTGATGCTCTATCCACTGAGCTAAACTGGTCAGGGCTCCTTGAATTATTATTTATTAATTATGGTATTATTTCCATATTAACAACTGTAAACCCACCCCATATAGAAATGCTTTCCAATGTAAAAACATAAATTATACTTATTGGGGAGAAATAACATTTAGAAAAACTTTTTAGAGACTTCAGGTGTTTAGGGCTCGCTGTGAAACAAAGTGTGCTTAACCTGCATCCTCACGGCAGAGAAATGCGGGACCTGAGAGACGGGAAACTAGAGGAGCCATGTGTTTGTTTCTGCCCTCCATCCACCCCGGTTCAAGGATAACCTGATCCACACACAACTGGGCTCCTCCTTGACCTCAACCTGCTCTCTCTTCCATCACTTTCTGCTACCAGCACTCCCTGGGCATGTAGAGCAGGCTTTCTGTACTCTGTCTGGAGGGCAACTGTATTTAGAAGCAAAAAAAAAAAAAAAAAAAAAAAAAAAAAGGAACTTAGGAAAAAATGTGACTTCTCACTCAAGAAAGTCCTCATTTGGGAATATAGAAAACTTCTCAGAGAGGACAAAATGGCACTAAGTTGGGAGGGATAAAGGCCGAGAGAGTCAAGGGGCAAATTAGAACCAGATTTGGAAGAGCTGTAGTGAAATTATTCAGTATTTGTTACTATAGAAAAAGACTTCAAGGCACACACACTGATGTTAAAAGCCCAAATCACTTTTTAGTATGGTTCCTATTTGGCTACTACAGTTTTACAGTTTTGAATTAGTCACAGCAAAAGGAGTAATTAGGCAAAAGGATTATTTTCAATTTCAAAAGGACAGTGAAGATGCAGACCCCGTTACTGTAGAACAGAATTCATTTAAACGAACGCAGATCACTTAAAAATCTACTTGTCAGCCATATGTTTAAGTGAATTTTAACGCCTTAATTTGTAAATGCCCAATCATGGCTGAGTTTCAAAGCCACATTTTGTCCATGAGCAGAAAAGCCCAGGATAAAGGCATTTGGAAGGGTTTCCTAAGGATTTGCTTTACACCAACAAGAAGTTAGTAGGGCTCTGATGAAGTGCCACCGGGGCTGTTTGTGGAGTCGCCGTGGGGTGACCACTGGCTGAGGAAGGGCTACTGAAAGTGGAGCCCTCCCTCACCAGCAGGACAGACGGGATGCCACAGCTAGTTAGAACCATCGCCCTGTGACAGAAAGGTTACATTTACTTCATTAGCTCATTAAAATGGAACAATAGCCAGATCCTTACAAGGAAGAGAAGGCAAAAACAAGCACACACAAAAAATCAAGTCAAAAGAAGAGTTAGTTTAAAAAAACATTAGGGGGAAATAGTAAAGAAATAAACCATAAGACGTGATATTAAAAACACATGCAACTGAACTGTACACTTAAAAATGGTTGAGAGCGCCTGGCCAGTGTGGCTCAGTTGGTTGAGCATCGTCCCATGCACTCAAGAGGTCACCGCTTGGATTCCCAGTCAGGGCAAATGCCCAGTTTGTGGGCTTGATCCCCAGTGTGAGGCATGCAAGAGGTAGCCGAATGGTGTTTCTCTCTCATAGATGTTTCTATCTTTCCCTCCCTCTCCCTCTGTAAAAAATTAATAAAAACAATGTATTTAAGAAAAAAGATGGTTAAGATGCCCTGGCAGTTGTGGTTCAGTGGTTACAGCGTTTGCCCTTGAACTGAAGAGTTCTGGCATTTGATTCCTGGTCAAGGGCGCATACCTGGGTTGCAGGTTTGACCCCTGGCCCCTGTTGGGGTGAGTGCTGGAGGCACTCTTGCATCAAAAATTTCTCTTTCCCTCCCCCAACCGCCCTCCCTTCCACTCTCTCTAAAAACCAATTAAAAAATATCCTCAGGTGAGGATTAACAACAACAAAAAATTAATTAAGATGGCAAATTTTACGTTATGTGTATTTTGCCACAATTTTAAAAGTTGGGTGACAAAAATACATGCAGACACATAACAAACCTCTAAGAGCAATATCCAATTCCCACTGGACAAATAAGGCTACAATATGAAATGAAAAGCAAAAAAACAAACAAACAAACAAAAAACACACACAAAGAAAGAATAATCATGACAATATTTTACTTATTGGTATTAAATTACCAAAACTCAAAGTAAAAGTATTAACATCCAATAGACAATGAGATACTACTACACCCCGATTAGAATGGCCAAAATCCAAAACACTGACAACACCAAATGCTGGCAAGTATGTGGAGGAACAGAAACTCTTATTTATAGCTGGTGGGAAGGCAAGGTGGTGCTCTGGGAGACAGTTGGGCAGTTTCTTACAAAGCTAACCATCCTCTTACCAAATGATCCAAAATCCTGGTCCTAATTTACCCGAACGAGTTGAAAACTTGTGTTCATACCTTCACTCTCGGGAAGCAGCCGAGAGTGTCCTTTAAAAAATAAACTGTGGTACATCTACACAATGGAATATTCAGTGGTAAAAAGAAATGAGCTAAGTCATAAAAAGACATAGAGGAACCCTAAATGCATTTTGCTAAGTGAAAGAAGCCAATCTGAAAAGACTACATACAATATGAGTTCAACTATGTGGCATTCTAGAAAAGGCAAAACTATGGGGACAGTAAAAATACCAGTGGTTGCCAAGGGTGCAGAGGGAGGAGAGGAGGGATGAAGAGGTGGAGCACAGGGCATTTTGGGCAGTGAAACTATTCTGTGTGACATGTAATGCTGGATCCTGACATTATGCAATTCACACAATCCATGGGATGTACAACGCAGAGTGAATCATAATGTACACTGTGGACTTTAGTTAATAATGCACCAACACTGGTTCATCAATTGTAGCAGATAACCGCATAATGCAAGATGTTAATACAGGCATACCTTGGGTTTTTGTGCTTCACAAATACTGCTTTAAGAAAAATTGAAGGTTTGTGGCAATTCACTGAGTAAACATTAACAGGGGTTTGGAAGAAGTTGATTCCAACCCTCATGGATGACTTTGAGGGGCTCAGGATTTCAGTGGAGGAAGTAACTGCAGATGTGGTGGAAACAGCACGAGAACTAGAGTTAGGAGTGGGGTCTGAAGATGTGACTGAGTGGCTGCATCTCGTGATAAAACTTTAACGGATGAGGAGTCTTACCGGTGAACAAAGAAAGCGGTTTCTTGAGATAGAATCTACTTTGGTGGAGATGCTGTGAAGACTGTTGAAATGACAACAAAGGATTTAGAGTGTTACATAAACTTAGTTGATAAATCAGGGTTGAGAGGGCTGGCTCCGATTTTGAAAGTTCTACTGCAGGTAGAATGCTATCAAACAGCATCACAAGCTACAGACAATCAGGCGTGAAAGGAAGAGTCAACCGATGCTGCAAACGTCATTGTCTTTTTTTAAGAATCTGCCACAGCCACACCACCCTTCAGCAACCACTACCCTGATCAGTCAGACATCGACATCGAGGCACAACCCTCCACCAGCAAAAAGATTATGACTCGTATGATTGCTGAAGGCTCAGATAACGGGGAGCAGTTACTAGTTATGTACACTGTATTTTAACACATAATGCTAATGCTCGCTTATAGACTGCGGTATAGTGTCAACATAACTTCTATATGCATAGAAGAACCCCAAACTTCTATGACTCACGTTATTGCAACATTTGCTTTACTGTCGTGGTCTGGAACTGAACCTGAAATATCTCCGAGGTCTGCTTAAAATAGGGGAAACTGGGAACGGAGGTGGGGGGAAGTATATGGGATTACTCTGTACTTTGTTCAATTTTCTGTATATTTAAAACTGCTCTAAGAAATAAAGTCTATTAATAAAAAAAAAATCCCAACCATGGATGTTGGCAACACCAGGAGGCTGGCCCACGCATGCACTGCTGATGGCACTAGACTCCCCAGAGGGCAGTCCGTCAATGCCGAACCCCACTGGGGAAAGTTCTGCATCTGAGAGCTAATAACCTCATCTTCGTAATTCATCCCACAAAAGGAGTCCACAGAAAACAAGAGCTATCTGCACAAGGATGCCTGTTTAAACATTTTAGACAAGAACCACGGACCATCTGGATTAATGGAGAAGGGTTCGCAAATTAATGCTAAGTGAAAAAAGACATCAGCTCACAGAAACCTTAACTCCAAGTGAGATGATGGTAGAAGAGGCCAAGAAGAGATGAATAGTTGTGCTGAAAGGGGTATAATCTTTAAAAAAATAAGGTCGCTGACATGAATAGGTAGCGGCATTGGGCTGAGGTAATTCTCCAGTGGACACGAAACCCGTTTGCTTGGTTGCCAGCTCCTCCCTAGGATTTTCCTTTATTCTCCCACAGCCTCTCTATTACTCCCTGCACCGCACCCCTCCTCGGTACTGCACTGCAGAGAGAGGTGTCTGTTCTTCCTCTAATGCACGCCAGTGCGAGTGCTGAGGTCGAGAACGAATCCCTCTGGAATTTTTCTTCCTTTTTTCTAACCACCAAAGGCCCAGTTACCTCTTTTGAATATATTTTTAAATGCAATGTTCTTCAAACTAGACTGTTGTGCTCTGTGTATCTTCTGGAACGGAGTGTCATGGTGGGGCTCCACGATTCAGTACCTACCCTGACCTCTAGGTAGTCTATATATTCCTTTTGACTCTGAGAGTCTGTTTATTAAAGCTGGGGACAGTGGAGCAGGAGGGATTTAGAGCAGAAGAAGCAACAGGAGAGCCGGGCGGGGCTGCTCTGGCTCTAGACATGTTATAGGGAAGAAATGAGCCGAGGTGGGGCTGCTGTTAGCTCACCGGGAAGTCAGGGGAAGGGGGCCTTGGGGACAGGTTCAGGGAATTAGCCCGGGACAAGCTGCTGCTGCCCATTGCTCTCCTGGCTGCAAGTGTTGTGGGGACCCTTAGCATTTAGGAGATGCGCGCCTGAGAGGGAAGAAAGGCATGGGCATGCTCCGGGGAGGGAGCGCACGCTATGTACATTCTTAACTCAAATCAATGTTCATGATGCCAAAGGGAAACAGGCATCACGTCCTGGGAGTACACACTGGTACAAGCTCTATGTGGAGCAATTTGCCGTATCAATCAAAATTAGCAATGTATACACCACCTGACCCAGCAATTTCAGGTCTAGTCCAAGGTTATTCATGGCATCCTTGTATGCACTAATAACAAAAAATTAGAAATAGCATAAATAGAAGAAGCAACAGGAGAGCTGGGGCGGGGCTGCTTTGGTTCTCTAGAAATACAGGACTTCTTTACTATGTAGACATTAATAAATGAGGGAGCCCTTAACATATTGACATGAAAAACTAAAATACAGGTTGGACAAAAGTAGGGTTAGAGTTGTGAGTACACAAAACAGTTTATTCTTGTATTATTATTTATTAATTATTGTATTATTTTCCACACAAACAACTGTAAACCTACTTTTGCCCCACCCTGTATATTAAATAAAAATGCAAGGTATAAAACAGTGCCTTTTGTATGCACCCATGGGCATTAAAAAATAATCTGTGGAAAGATAATTAAGAAATTATTAACCAGGGTTGCCTGTGGAAGGCTGAGTGACTGGGGCAAAACAAGAGAAGGGTGACTCTTCACTATGTATCTTTCTTTTTTTAAATATATTTTTATTGGTATCAGAGAGAAAGCGAGAGGGAGAGAGAGAAACATCAATGATGAAAGAGAATCATTGATTGGCTGCCTCCTGCACGCTCCACACTGGGGATCAAGCCCGCAACCCGGGCATGTGGCCTTGACTGGAATCAAACCCGGGTCCCTTCATTCCGCAGGCTGACACTCTATCCACTGAGCCAAACTGGCCAGCGCTGTATTTTTCATACTTAAAAAAACCCCCAAAGCCTCATGAATGTATTACCTATGTAAAAGAAATAAAAATCTTATCTAATAAAGAGGGAATATGCAAATTGACCACTACACCGTAATGGTCAAGATGGCTGCGCCCACGGCGGAGGTAGGGATTCCGTAACACAAGATGGCTGCGCCCACAGCGGAGGCCGAGTTCCTGTAACAAGCCTTAAGGAGCAATCAGCAGGGACCTGAGGCTGCGTGGCGCTTGGCCCCCCCACCCAGTGGGGCTTGACAGGGGACCTCAGGCCATGCCCCCTGCTCGGCGGGGCTTGACGGGGGACCTCAAGCCACGTTCTCCTGCCCGGCGGGGCTTGATGGGGGATCTCAGGCCACGTCCCCCGCCCCGGCCTGGGCTGGGGGACCTCAGGCTGCACTGCCTGCCCCAGTGCCGGGCTGGGGGACCTGAGGCTGCGCCCCCCGCCCAATGGGGCTTGACAAGGGTGGGGCTGGCGGGGTCTGGATCTCGCCCAATGGAGTTGGGGCCTGCTGGGTCTGGGTCTCACGCGATTTTTAGGTGCCACGGGTGGGCGGGGACTTGAGTCTGGGTCCCGCGGCATGCCCCAGACTCTGACAGGAGGAAGATTTTCATACACATTTTACTAATTTTCTTTCATCTCTGACACTTCAATTATAGAGAAAGGCAAATAGCAATATTAAAATATTTTCTCTAGCCCTAACCGGTTTGGCTCAGTGGATAGAGCGTCAGCCTGCAGACTGAAAGGTCCCAGATTCGATTCCGGCCAAGGGCACGTACCTTGGTTGAGGGCACATCCCCAGTAGAAGGTGTGCAGGAGGCAGCTGATCGATGTTTCTAACTCTCTATCCCTCTCCCTTCCTCTCTGTGAAAAATCAATAAAATATATTTAAAAAAATATTTCTTCTAATTAATCCCCTTTTAATGTGCACGAATTTTGTGCACCGGGCCACTAGTAAATGAATAAAAGAAGACAGTTTAAAAGCATGCTCTGCATTCCCTTTGTTGGTTACAGAAATATCTATGATTCTCTGTGAGGCATGGCTAGTCCACTGCTGACAGGATAGATTCCATGATGTTACAGATTTGTAGCAAAACCACATCTGAAAACGTAGCTTCACAATTCCTGTATGCCATTCTAGAGCATCACATGGAACGCGAGGCAACAGCAAATCTACATGGGACCTGAGGAAACACTGTGTGTCCCAGCCTGGCCACCAGGCTGGGTCCTGCAGGAATAGTGGCTAAGCAGGTTTTACCTCCCCCCTTACTGTTTTTTTAATTTCCCTTCACCCACGGATATGTTCATTGATTTTTAGAGAGAGAGGAAGGGAGAAACATCAGATCAGTTGCCTCCCTTATGCATCCCAACCAGGGATTGAACCCGCAACCCAGGTATGTGCCCTGACCAGGAATTGAACCCACAACCTTTTGGTGTATGGGACAGCGCTCCAACCAACTGGGTCTCCTGGCCAGGGGGCTCCTCACTGTTTTTAAGGTCCCAGGACAGTACTTCCTAGGTTAAGAGGATGAGCTCAGATCCAGAGAACTGGTCTCAGGTACCTCTGCCTCACCCTCCACATCCAAGCCTCAGGCCAGTTCTAAATCTCCAGGGGCCCCCTGTTCCTCAGTTCCTAACTGTGTGGGTCTCATGCTTTATCAAAATCCCAAAGCAGCAGGGACTTCCACCAAATGCAGGGGTCCTCAAACTTTTTAAACAGGGGGCCAGTTCACTGTCCCTCAGACCGTTGGAGGGCCGGACTATAGTTTAAAAAAAAACTATGAACAAATTCCTATGCACACTGCACATATCTTATTTTGAAGTAAAAAAACAAAACGAGAACAAATACAATATTTGTATTTGCATGTGGCCCGCGGGCCGTAGCTTGAGGAACCTGAAATAGAGTCATGCAGTGAGAAACACTACCAAGCTAAAAAACTACCCCTAGGCTGCTCAGAGATGCATCCTTCACCGAGGGCAGGCCTGGATGTGTGACCCAGCAGCACCGAAGAATCTGACGTCCCGCTGAGACAGTCTGAATGCTGTGAGGCATTGGACGTCGCATCCCACACGGCAGCTCTTTCTGATGCTGAACTGCACTTCCACCAGCAAAACCAGGATGACTGCACAGCACAGGTGAGCTCCTCACAGGGTCACTCTCATTTCCATACCTTTACTGACAGTGGCCAGGGCAGGAGGCCCCTGTTTAATGCCACCTGTTAAAGACAATGGCGTCAGCTGCACTTGGATTTGTGTCTCAGAGACTCTGTTTAGCTTGTCAGAGACTCTCTTTGCAATATAAACATTGACATCTAAATGACATAAGGGTAAACATGCGGAGCCTGTGCTACCAGACGCAGTGAGGAGCTGAACCCTGCCATATATTTTCCTTACAACTCGACTCTTTTGGGGGGAAAATAACACACTCTTACTTTCCGTTATACTGCTTATAATTCAAGTTCCTGGGGAGCATGCATTTCAGCTCAATCAGCACCTAACAAAGAATGTGCCCACAGATACCAGTACTAGATCACATTGTGAATTGAGCTCTTTAGCTCAAATCTGAATTCTAAATCAGCGCCACTTATTGTGAACTAAATCCAATTGAAACTCCACAGACTTCCATCTACTCTAGAACTATTAGCTCCTTAAGAGAAGTTCCTAGCAGAGGAGTAAATGTTAAGTGGAGGAAAGGAACTGAGTCCCACCACCCTAACTCTCCACCAGCCCCAACTAGGATGACCAGTTTCCCCACTTGGAATACTACCTTGCCTCATCTCTGACATCCATGTTCAGTTTTCTCCCACACCCAGGTCAATAACAAGGTTTCCATGGTTAACACCACACCAGACAACAGACTCCAGCCCGTTCCCTCTGCACTTGGCAGTGAAGCTACACCAGGCGGCTTAAAGGCATGGGCGCACCTTCTATGCCATCATAGCCCCTGGATCCAGCATAGCACCCAGCGCAAGGTAGGTACTCTCTATACATTACTTTAGGGAGAGAGGGAGGGAGATGCCGCCACCTTATGTAGGGCTCAGCACAAAATAATCTCAAGCTTACAGATGTATTACCTTCTTTACTCTAAGCACTAATTCATCAACCCTAGTCTAAAGCAGCCATTTCGCAGATAAAGATACAGAGGCCAGAGCTGCAGAGGCGTCCCAAAGGATCACACAGCTCCACAGTGGCAGAGCCGGCCTCACACCTGAACCGCCTTCCCACCATACTCCTTCGTCTCTTCCCCAGTAAAAGTGTTCTTTTAGTTCCCAGGAGAGCAGAAACCTACTCATGTCTAACATGCTTGTAAATCCAGCTGCTTGCTCAATATCCCCATATCCCCCCAAAAATCTCAACGTTGACATGTTCCAAAGTGAATTCCTTATCTTCCCCTTCTCACAACCTCCTCCTCCCCCAGGCCCCTGATTTTTACTAAATGGGAACTCCATCCTTTAGTTGCTCAGGCCAAAAATGAGGGAGCCATCCTCACCTTCTCTACTTCTTTCACCTGCAGCATCCAATCTATCAGCAAATCCTGTTGGCTCCTCTTTCAAAATATATACCCAGACTCCACCACTTCTCACTCTTTACTGCTTTACTTTGGGTCCAAGCCACCAACTTCTTTTGCCTGGACCATTGCAGTAGCCTCCTAACCAGTTTCCCTTCTCCCACTCTCGGCCCCTACACTTTTCAACACAGCAGCCAGAATGATCCTTTCTGTCAGTTATTGTCACTTATCTGCCTAGAATCCTCTAACACAGCGGTTACAGTGGATAGATCTCTGCCTGCAGACTGAGGTGTCCTGAGTTCGATTCCGGTTAAGGGCACATGCCTGGGTTGCTGGCTTGATCCCCGGTGGGAGTGTGCAGGAGGCAGATAATCAGTGATTCTCTCTCATCATTGATGTTTCTATTTCTCTCTCCCTCTCCCTTCCTCTCTGAAATTAATAAAAATATATATTTTAAAAAGTTAACTATAGGTAATTCCACAGAAATGGGTTTTTCACTGAGTCTAAATGACCTACA